>NW_021704225.1:9822-35179 GCF_003719485.1 Trypanosoma conorhini | reverse complement strand
GCCCCCTTGCAGACGAAGGAAGATGGAAAAAGCTGCAGAGGAACACCTCCCCCCGCACGCGCTGGTGAGAAGTCTTGCGATTCCCGCGCCGCCCTCCGGAAGCATCTGTCCACGGCGCGCGGCGCAAGTCACGCCCGGGGACTGTTTGGTCGCGTCCAACCGCAGCGCCCCCACAAAAAACGCCCATGCGACGACCGTGAAGCGGGCGCGGCGGGGCCGATGCCAAAGGTTCCTCGGCGCGATGTGTGCACAGAGTGCCCGCGCCGCCCCCCAACCCCTCGCCACCGGGCGCCCACGTTGGCAGAGTTCGCTGCAAGGGCAGGGCGAGGCAAGTAAACCACGCCGTGGTTCGGAAACAGCTTGTGTGCGAGGAGACGCCGGAACGCTGCTCTCCCGTGCGGCCCGACAACCCAAATTCGTCCTGGAGGGGTCAGGGGCACCCGGGCTCGACAGTTCAGCAATCGACCGGCCCGGTTCCTCTGTGGTCAGTTCAATCTCCCAGGCCCTGAACCGTTTCCCGTCCGTAGCAACAATACTTGTGTGGACGGCGTCGCTCGTCTGTTGAGTGAAGGGAGCAACCTGTATTTTATTGTTTTACTTCTCTTTTTCTAGTTTTGGACTCTTTTGCTTTGGCCTCGCACCCGCACCCGCAGGGGTGTGCGCCTTAAACGCTGCGCATCGCAACTTCTCCTCTTGCACCGCTCTTCGGGGGTTGGAGAAGAAATCCGACAGGAGAGCTCGGCTTCAACTTCTGCTGTAATCGCGCGAAGGGGAAACCGCCATCGTTGCGATCTCCTCAGTGAAATGATGGAGCTGCACGTGCGCGGGGCAGGATGGATGCGATAAAATGAAATAAGAGGCTGAAAGCACGCGCAGGGGTCCCTAACGGAGGTGGACTGCCGGCCGCGAGGGAAAAGGAGGCGACGCCGGCTGTTGAGACAAAAGGTTTTCGGAATGCGCGGCCAGCGCGGCGCCTATTCCGAGGAGACCTGAAGGGCCAAAACCTTCTTATGAAGCCGCTCCCCGCGGCGGATTATAAATACCACGATTGCTGTTGTCCTAATAATAATAATAACAGTAAAATATCTTTTTGATTCGGCGCCGTGTGGCGATTTTAGCCGGCGGCGCCCGCAAAGGGGTTGCGCGAAACCGTTTTCCCCCCTTTCAGCCTCGTTCATCCGAACGTGGACTGGGCGAGCCGCGCCTCCCCTCCCAGACTTTTTCCCACTCGTTTTCAGTGGGGCAGTTTCGCGCGCGTCACCGTTTGCGGCCGCAGTGCGAGAAAACGCCGTTCCCGCGGCCATCCACCCCCTATTTATCGGGCAAAACCGGGCGGCCCACGCTTGAATGCCAACGACAACGGAAAAAAAAAATAAATAAATAAAAGACGGGAGGGAAAATGCAAGCAGTGAATAAATTCCAGGGTAGGACAAGGCGTGCAAGTTCAGTGGGCTCCTTCCGTCCTGGGCCTCCCAAACGCCTTCAACACTCACGCGCATGCCGGGTAGAAGAACAACAACAACGAAAAAAAAAAAAAGAAGTCGGACCTTGCGGAAGCCGATGGAGATCCCATTTGCAGCTTTACGATGTTCATCTTGGGCGTTTGCAAGAGGAGGGGGAACTACACAACATTCGCTGCCATCCGCTTTTTACCGTTAAAGAGACGCGGTAAAAGCCCCCACGGCCAGGAAGTGGTTATCGGGCAATTCAAACCCGGCGCCATTGCTGTGTCCGGTAATCGATGTCCTTTGCAGCCTCTTTTCAAAGACGCAGTAAAAGGAGCTTGTAGAACAGGGCAAGCGCTAGGTGAGGTAAGGCTGAAAGCTGAACTCCCCATTGCCCTGGCGATTGGTGGCGATGTGGTCCGCCGGGCATTGACCCGCCCGATGCCCGCAAATATTCTTTTCGCTTGCTTACTCCAAAGAGGTCCAGGTACAAAGGCGACGAGGCCACACACATATACACAAAATGCTCAAGCAAACGGATCGAATTCCGCCACAAAAGTGTTGTTGTCTCCGCCCTGCTTGGAAGGAGATTCGGCGGGGAGGACCGCGCCGAAGAGGTCGAGAACGTTCCTCACTTTAGGTGCGCTACCTTGAGCAGTAGCGCCACGTTGTGCCTCCTCCCCCGCCCCACGGGATGTCACGAAATAATCCAAAAGATCCGGCGCAAATCGTTCAGTGAATTGTGACTCAAAAGACGGCATCGGGCTACTGGTGGTTACTGCCGCATTGGCAGTGGCGTGCAAACGTTCTTCCTCAGAGAAGACACGGGGTGGTTCCCGCCGCGATGAGGCAGACATGCCAGCGGGCTGCAGGAACCATCTGTTCCTTTCACTGTTTTCCCCCGGTGGAGACGAAAATGCGGTCTGATTTTTGTCAAACCACGGTCTGCTTCTCTCACTCCTCTCCGCGCTGGCTGCTTGACCCGGCGGGAGTTCCTGGCGCGGGTGCCGGCTGCCAGTTGAGGCGTTACCTGCAGCCTCCCTAGACGCCGTGATTGCTGCAGGGGCGGGAGCAATCGAGGGCTGCAGGGACAATGGCGACGCCTGTGAAGGTAATTCTGGGGCCGTATTCAGCACAGACATGTCACTCTCCGCCGCCTTCTCGGGACTTGCCTCTGCAGTAACCTCGCACGATGCGTCCGCGCCGCTTCTCCCTTTGTCGTGGATGCCGTTGGCAACACGATTCGCCTTATTCAGAATAGCATCCAGTGCGGTGCCAAGCTGGGCAAATTCCTCGACTGAAATTGCGGGGGCAACGACAGGGGCAGAAGCTGTGCGCAAGAGTGCCAGCTGTGCGTCCACCACCTCGCTGTAGGCCCTACATACGCACCGCAACGGTTCCCAGGGCTCGCCTGCGCAAGTGGCATCGAACAAGCAAGATGAGGAGATCAAAGCCTTCTGCGGCAAAGTCAATGCACTTGTGTCATCCGCCGCCTGCGACATAGACGCCATCTCCTCCTGCAGCCGTGCGACCTCGGCCGCAAGTTCTCGTTCCCGCCCCTCGAGAGAGCAAACCGACTCCCGCATCTCAAAAAGCGCGGTTTCAAGAGCGTCCACTTCATTTAAGCATTTTGCAGCGTGTGTAGCGAACCCCGCCGCCATGGCCGCTCGACTCAGCTGCAGCATTTGGACCGCCGCATCTCCCTCCTCGCAAAGGATGCCTAACCTGCCAATTTCCTCTTCTTTGGCCAGGAGCTGCCACGCCCAATCAACTTTGGGCAAAGGTGCATCCTGCATCTCCTGCCACTCCCCCTCCTCCGCCTCGAGAGAGTTGCCCAGTTTTTTCACCGCTCCATCGCCCCCACCAAACTCGGTGTCCGTCGCTGCTCCTTCTTCTTTCCCCTCCTCCTCCTGCGCAGGTGTCTCTGCCGAGACACCGACGGCCCCTAAGCATTCAAGTATTGCCTCTTCATCCATAGCTGCGTCCGCTGCGGCAGCGCCGCCATCGCCGCCCAACGCTTTTTCGTCCGCCGCATTGACCCCGTCAGCCTCCTCCTCTGCCAACACCCGATCTTCCCCAGCGGAGGCCGAGGCGCAGGCGTTGAAGGATGGCATGCTTGCACGCTCGCCGCCGCCGTGCACAGGAAACACTATGGGTGAAGTAATTGCATCCTTCACGGAGCGGCTCTCCACCGTCCTCCTCTCATCCTCGTTTCGGCACGCACTAACAGTAGCTGCGAGCCGTTTGTTTAACCGCTGAATCTCGCGACGCTGCTCCTCAAGTTTTGTGTTCATCTCGGTAAAAAGCTCCGCACGCGCACGCTCAATTTCGTCAAAGCCTCTCCGACGGTCTACTTCAAATGTCTGCATTTCTTCGATGCATTTCCTATACTCCTCAACCCGTTCCAAGAGCAACTTCTCCTGCTTGGACGGATTCCGCAGACGAATCTCAGGAAGGATCTCCAACTGAGGCAGACCTGTTCTGCTTGCGAGGCCGCGTGCGGGTGAATGTGTCTCAGGTGGAGGGCCGGTGCTTCTGAGCCGCGCGGCGGGGCTAGGTATGGATCTACCACGCCCACTTTTGTACTGCATCGAGTTCACTGACCGCGCCGGCGTTCGCGAGGAGGGAAATTCCTCAGCTGGCGGTGAAGAAGAAGCGTAGACAGGGGTAATACTTTCTGCGGTTTCAAAGGACGCGCTCGCGGAGACTTTCCAGCGTTCTGCCGCCACCAGATCCAGCTCTAAACGAGAGAGCTCCGCCCGGTGCTCTTGGAGCTCGTTCATGAGGGCCTGCTTCTCCTGACTCTGCTGACGCACCACGCGCTGCAAGACTTCTCGCTCATTCTCCAAGGCACGAATACAGTCACGGAGGGAGGCGGTGTCGGCGGCAGGTGCCGCCGCATTCGGCGTCGTCGCTGAAGGAGCACCTTGCCGTGCCACCTGAAGCCGCTCCGCTTCGTCGTGGTGCGAGACAATTGCCGTGTAGAACGTGTTCACCTCCGTAAGCTCACGCACCTTCATCTCAAGCTTCGCCATTTCCTCATTTTGCTGCGCAATGATTGCCGCCGCCTTTGCGGGTGCCGGAGAGTCTCCACTAGCGCCTCCCGCCGCGCCGGCGCCGCCGGACCCCTTCACGGAGGCCTGGACGACCTTCGCTGCGACCGCCCTCTTTTCCTCCGGGCCCGCCGCCGCCGCCTTTGCGGAGACCGCACGCGCCTCCACGACGCCGTCACTGTTCGCCGCGTCGGCCACTCCCGCACTCATTTCCTCAAGCTGCTTGATCAAGACACTGATGGTCTCTTCGTCCGCCGCAGACTTCTCAGACAACATGGCATTCTGCTGCTCCAACGCCCGCACCGCATTCGCCTTCTCACGAAGGTTCTGCTTCAGCTGGTCCACCTGCCGCTTATGTTCCTTGGCGCGGTCGGTGCTCGCCTGGTGTTGCCGCAGCTGCTGCCGCAGTTGCTTGACGACCTCCACGAGCTCCTCGCGAGTCGCCGCGTTGACGTTGAGTTGATTCATTTCTCCCACCAGCTCCTTCCACGCAGCATCGACCAAAGCCGCAAGAGCAAGAGCAAGAGCAAGAGCAAGAGCAAGAGCAAGAGCAAGAAGACGAAGTTGAAGATGACACGCAACGTGCAACGCCCGGCCCCCAACAGCCGTAATCAGGAACTCCCTCCTCCTCCTCCCCCAACAACAGTAATAATAAGAAAAGCATCATGATAAAGAAAAGAGGAAGGACGCGCTCCCTCGCGGGGGCCATCGCCCCTGCGACGCCATGCAGCAGCACACGCAAACACACACCCGCGAGCCAACTCTCCTCCCAAGAGCGAAAACAAAAAAGAAAACGAAAAAAAAAACGGGATAAACAAAATGAGAAGCTACACTTGCTGGCCTCCAACATCGCATGGCCGGAGGCCGGAAAAAAACAACAACAACAACAAGCAAATAAAAAAAACAAAAACGTCATGCGTGGGAAAAGAGGGACCCCCAACACTATGCGCTGTCACCCATCAGTCCCAATGCGGTCGGATTTTTTTTTTACTATTCCTTCAAAAGCTCCCAAAAAAAAAACGATGAAAATAAAATAATAAATAATTGTCCCAGGGAAGATTTGCTTGATCGTGTCCCCACCCCCGTGGGTCTCCGGCTCTCTCTTTTCCTTGGCACTGGGGTTTGCTGCATACCGTACTATACAATACACATTTTACACTGTAGCTACACCATCGCGGGGAATGAGGCATCAAAGAGAACTCCGCATTCTCCACATGCCCAGGCGACGGAAGGGTCGCCCTTACATGCCGTTCCATCCTGCATGTTAACATCCCAGCCGCATTCCGGCGTGTTTGTGCGCAGCAGCCGAATGTAACCGTTTTCGCCCCAGCCTGGAGACCACGAGTTACGCAAAATCCAGTAGCTAGCATTCAGAACATTATCGTGGCCGTAGCCCACAAGCTGTACCACATGGTTAATTGTGATGCCACTGCCGTAGTCGCAGCCGTGAAAGATGCCCCAAGCGTACGAGCTCCAATCGGTTGCATCCACGTTGACGGACAAAGGACCGTAGGTGACAAGATGCCTCATGACGGCATCCTGAGCGTTTGACGGAACCTTCACATAATATTTGACACTGGCAATGCGGGCACCACTTACGTTTCCACATTGAGCCGTTTCACCACGGTAGGACGTGTAAGGACGTTCCCACTCCGACGTAATGCCAGTTCGAGCGTACTCGTAGGCGAGGTCTGCTGTAGAGCCTTGACAACCGCCCGTCCCACCGCACTCGTCTGGGTTGGGTGCACAAGACGTCAACAGCTGTTGGCTCATCACGTGAAGCCTTCCAGTTGACATGGCGTAATGGGTCTCCATCTCCTCCACCGCAGCATGGGCCCAGCAACTTCCACACAAGCCCTGATCCTTTACCGCCGTCAGCACTGCGGGGACGGAGTTGCGGTAGTCCACCGCGGTGGGAAGTGGCCCGGCGGTTGCTTCGTACGAGCGTTGAAAACTTTTGTTAGCAAGGTGGCGCATCATGCGCGGCTTTGCGCCATTCAGACTCGCAAACTCCTCCGGCGTCCAGTCTGACATGTGATTGATGCCCATCACGTATAGGTGTCCTCCGGCCGCATTGTGGGCCCGCACCTTGGCCAACGTCCGCTCAAACACGGTTCGACGACGCACATATTCATTTGCGTCGTACACCTTTCCAAACTCTCGCAGAAAGCGGTCGAAGTTGTAGCCATCAAGATTTTTAGGCATCGGTCCCCCTGTGGGGACGACGAGAGCAGCGGAGGCCGTGAGTGCGGCGAGGGCAACAAGTATGAAAAGCACCACGCCCCGGGCCATGCAATATTGAGACATCCCTTACTTCTGCTATATATATATATATATATATGTCTGTGTGTGTATGCACGTACGTCTTTCTAAGTATGCGTCAAATATCTGGTGAAACTCTTTTAAATCCTTTTTTTTTGTTTTTGTTGTTTTCCTTCTTCATTCATAGAGTAAAATTAGAGAAGCCCACAGGTATGCACTGCAGCACGCCTGAAGCTAGAGGATTTGCAGCTCCGCGAAATGCATGGCGTAAACTCCCTGTCGGCAAAGCACGGGGTATCGCAGTGTACACCCCAGCATGCCTCAGCCGCGTTCAATGTGCAGCGGCCGTCGCCACCCGTATTCCCTTTTCCATTGCCGTGTCTGTGGTTCAGCGCCGAGTGAACTCCCTGGCGGCGCCGACCAACCAAAACATCAGGGAGGAGAAGGAAAAGGAAAAAGAAATCAGACAACGGGTGAGGTGTATAACTCAGAAGCCAAGATAGGGACAGGGCGTCCGTCCAGATCGAGGTCTCCGTCCATCTATCTATGCATGAGATTGCAGAAGCGCAAGCGTTGCGAGCAGCTGGTCCAGCTGCAGCCTGAATTCCTGGATCTGGCAGTTCTTTTGCTCAAGCAGCATTTCAGTGCGCTGCTTCGCCAAGGCAAGTTCAAAGTCAGCCACACGCTTGACCTCCGAAATCTCGTGGGCGGCCTCCCGCTCCTTCTGCACCTGACGGCGTTCAAGGTAGGTCAATCGCTCCGCAACGCTTTGGAGGAAAGCGCGACCATGGCGCGGATCTGCAAAAGTAATTTGGGGGGCCTTTTGACAGGCCCACGAGGCCGTTTCCAAGGCTTGCTGTTGCTCGGCTATGGCCTTCATCTCCCGTTGGTGGTTCTCTTGAAGCCGCCTGAGGTCGTCGTTGTGCTCCTGTCGTGCGTGCTGGAGCTGGCACTGGTGCTCCTGCCTTGCGGCTAGCAGGCGCTCTTCCCACCGCGCATGTGCGTCGCGAAGCAACTCTTGACTCTCCATCAGCAACCGCTTGTACACCGCCAACTCGGCGGCAAGGGTGCTAAGCTGGGCCTGCATGCTTGACATAGCATGAGATGAGAAGGCGCCTACCTCAGTGCCAAGAGGCCCCGCGACGGCAACAGGCGTCCGCGACTCCGCCTGCGTGGCTTGCGACAATTGATTTTTCAGAGCGTCATTCTCTTTGCGGAGCAGTGAAATGGCCTCGTCTACGTGGTTAGCAGCGGCCGTCTGTGTCGCCGCAGTGTGTGCTTTGGGCTCTTCTGGCCCAGCCAAGACTGCAGCAGCCGGCCTCTCCAGAACTGTCAAAACGGATGACTTTCCTTCCTGGTCTCTCTCACGCAACGCCTGTCTCAACTCCGCCAGTTGCCTTTCTAGATCGCGAACGCGGCGCGTTTGTGCATGCATGAGCCGCATCTTAAGCTCCTCCTCGAGCCTCTCAATCTTTTCTTGGTACTGAATGCGTAGACGATCCGTCTCCACCCGCAGGTGGGTGACTGCCGCCTCAGCGCAGCGGTCCTTTTCGACGATCGCCTCCTCCAGCTCCTTGATTCTTTGGTTGAGCTGCCTAAACTGCTTTGAATCCTGCACAGCGGGTTGACAGCTGCGAATAAGCTGCGCAATACTGTCCGGGTGCTTCTGGTTAAGCGCCTCCTCAAGCTCCACCACACGCTTGGTGAGGTACTTCACACGTGCATCCTTCCCCACACGCTTGTGCTTCCCCGCGTCGTCCATGGCCCCTGCCTCATGCAGCCTCGCACGCAGGCGGCGGATGGTGTCTTGCTGCTCCTTCAGCAGCTCCTCCTGAGAGCGATTAAACTCCTGGTGCTCCACATACCACGCAATCTTGCGCGCCATATCCTTCACTGTGTCGTTGTGCTCCGTCTCCCTGCGCTTTAAATCGACGCGCAGGTTGCGAAGCTCCAGCTCCATCTCCTCGAATTTCTTGACATCAAGGGCTGCTAAGCGGGTCTCGACCTCTTTCTTCTCGCGTCGAAGCAGCTCTAACTCCAACTGCAGTTCCCGTACCACAGTCTTCTGCTGCTCCAACTCCATGTGCAGCTCGTCTTGGCCGCACTGCTGCCCCCGCTGCGTCGACGCGGCTGCAGCGGACATCACAGGCGGACCCGCACGTGGATTCGGACTTTGACCGCTCGCCAAAATACTGTACTTAGCCTCAACGTTCTCCGCTTTCTGCTCCATCTCGGCCAGTTTCGCACGCAAAACCCGCCGCTCCGCATGAACCTCTGCGTTGTCCTTTTCCAAGGCTTTTAACACGCGCTCCTGCAGAAGCATATCCTGCCGGACATCCTCTAGTTCCTCCTTCGTAACCATGGCGCCTGAGCGTACCGCCTTCCACGCCGCACCGTGCTCCTCTTGAAGACGCGGTTGGCTCTCGTTATCTCCTAGCCGCGTTAACGGCTCCTCACGGCTTGTGTCTACCCTACTAATCTCCACCAGTCTTTCGGTGCTCACCGGGCTACTTGTTGCCTCCTCCACCTGCAGCTTCCTCGCCGCGGGCGGGGTGTTCTTGACATCACTTTCCGACTTCACGACGACGCCGCTGCCATGCTCACTGCTGAGTAAGCTCCCAGCTCCCTCCGTGGACCTTTCCGCGGCAGCCGCCTCCCTCCGGGACCGAAGAAGGGTCACGAGCTCCTCCGAGCTCTTCCCCTGCAGCGAGGCCGTAAATTGCTGCTTCGCACTCACCTCATCACGTGTCAGGTAGCGCCGGAGGTCCTCCACAGGGTCCTCTGCCATTGGACAGCTAAACGGATCGACAAGGGGGGGGGGGAGAAGGAAGAGGCTCAATGGGCAGAAGGATAAAAAAAAAAGGCTCTAAAGCATATGATGCGATGAATGAATGAATGAATTAGCTGAGTAAAAAACGAACAAACGCACACACACACATACACACACACACACACACATTTGCAGTTCAACAAAAGTCAGTTCCCATAAAAGTCGCACCAAAACTACACCGCAGTTCCTGCGTGGCTAACAGCAATGCAAGTGGAGGTAATCGAACCCCCTTTCGGATGCCTCGATACAACTAGGTTGACACGTCAATACTTTCGATTCAGAATTTCATGTAGGCGAAGATTGATACTTTCAATCACTGGACTGCCTTCTTCTGTTCCCTTTGCATTCAAACTGGCCGGCGACTCCGCCAAAGGCCTTACCGCTGTTTCGTCTGTTCGCTGTTTTGCAGGGTATCTTGCTTCTGAGGAAGTCCCTCCTAAACTCGCAGCGGATGGGCGAAAAAACAGAGGTGCGGGAATGGGAAAGCGAATATCTCGTGCCGTCAACTACAATCTGACTCGTCTTGCCGCTAGGCGGTTCTTCGTTGGGCCCAAGCAGAGCTGTTTCCCGTGGTTCCCGTCCTGTCGTAACTGGGGAGGAGTGAGCATCAAGCGAAGGAGTTGATGATGGAGCGGGATCACCTATGAAACGTGATGGTCGCTGCGTTGTTGTGGAAGAGGATGAGCGTCGCAGGACACGCGTGTTGGCACCAAGCTCAACGACCGTGTCAAGAGGCGTACTGCCGGCGCAAGGGACACCTGCTGCCCCCACGTTGCAGCGGTGTTCTTGTCGAGCCTTCGTGAATAGATTTCTATCTCGCCAACTCACCAGCTGCCGCAGGTTTTCTTCAGGCCGCCGGACATCTGCCTCTAGCTGAGAAGTAAACACCCTTGGCAATGACGACAGAGCTGTTTCCGGCACAAGTGAGGTGATGTACTCCAAGTCCTTTGACACCTTTTCTTCCTCTTGCCGTAGCGCAAACAGACGCTTACGTATTTCAATAATTTTATTGCGGGCACGCACACACTCGTTTTTCAAGTTGTTAACATTTTCCTCCGTCTCCAGCTTCTCGTCTTGTAGCATCGCCTTTTGGCTTGCTTTCGACTCTAGCTGGGCCCGCAGTACAGTTAGGCGCTTCCTTGCTTCATCGAGGGAAGCCGTGAGGGATTCCGCCTCCGCTTCTAACAGCCTTTGGACCTCTTTAATTTCATTTCCCTCTTCATACAGCTCCTTCACCTTCTGTGCCTCGTCCTCCATCTGCTGCAGCTGTTTCTGTGTGGTCTCACGACTGGCCTCTATTTGCACTTGCAGTTCAGCCTTCTCATCCTCCAGTGCTGCGACCGCTCCTCTGGCACGTTCAAGGGCGCTAGTGGCGCGCTCCAACTTGAACGTTTGGGCGTTTGCCACTTCAACCGTTTTTTTCTCCACGGACTGCACCGTCTGAGTTGACTTCGATGCTCCTTCTAGCGCCTGCTTTAGCTCATCGATTTCCATCGGCAAACGCAACATTGCCTCCATCGTTGCAACCGTACTCTCACTGGGACTCGGAGACCTCTCGAGCTCCGACAGCTCCTTTTGCAACTCTTCCCACATGGTTTTCTTGTCATTGTTTTCCACTTGCAGTTCCGATATGGCTCTCTCCATCTTGTCAACAGTATGGCGAACATCTGTTAACACCTCCCTCTGCTTAACTAGCTGAGACCTGACTCTCTGATGTGCCTCTTCTAGACAGCTTCGATTGCTCAAACGAAGTTTATTCTTCACTTTAAACGAATCGAGGATTGCCGCCATGCAGTTCAGTAAGGAGTTCACTGTTGTAGTCACTTCAACGTAGCATGGCGCCAGCTTCTTTTCAACCAGGCAGTTTTGGGGTTGCGTCGCCCCAGACGTCCACACACATCCATTAAGAGGATTCCCACACGCTTTCATTTTCAGTTCCGCCTTTAACCGGGTGTTATGTTCCTCGCTCATGCCCAAAACATCCTGAAACCTCTGAATGACTTCCCTCAAGCCGTCAAGATGGTGTTTGTACTTTTCATCATGCTGCGTAATAAAGGTTGCGATACGGGCCAACGCGGTTCCTGCCAGCACTTCGTTTTTGTGTGCCACCTGCAGGGTTTGACGAGTCGCCTCAATCTCATCCTGCAGTTTGCCAAAGTTCAAAGAAAACTCCCCACCGTTGGCATTATTCTCCGGCACCGGCGGTGAGGAACTGCCGCCGATTTTCTCGCGGATTAGCTCCATGAGACCCGCTTCTATCCCGGCATGCTCCTCGTTTTGACTCTCGATAGATGCCGTTAGATTCGATATTTGCTGCTCGTACTGCCGCAACTCCTCAAGTAATTGTTCAACACCTTCACCCCCCGATTCTTTATTGAAGTGCATTGCCGTCTTAGTCTCCACGGGGTCATGTAACCGGGCCGAAGAAAGTCCCCACTCCCTCCTCAGTTATTATTATTATTATTATTATTTTTCGTATCCGCACAAGAAAAAAAATAAATTATAAATAAATGGATTAAGAGAACCAGGTTTTGGTGGGGCCAAGATACGCGCAAAGCAGCAATAATAACAAGAACAATATACTGACAAACACGGAAAGCATTGAAATAAAAGCGGAAATCAAAGTTATATAACTACATACGCTCTGAAATTTTCTTCAAAATCTCCTCCGCAACGGGATCGAGGGTGGTTTGATTGTTTCCACGATGAACAAGAGACGCTTTTACCCTTGCTAAAAAATTGCTGACATAGACACTGTTTGCTAAATTATGTTGCCAAGCTAAAACCGTAGAAACAGGCGGCAAAAGTTCCATCACAGAAGACGCCTCTACCAATCCACTTTCAACAAAGAAGCCCAACAGCGACTGCCTTGATTCCACAGGTACTGTCTCTACCAGAGTCCAAAGATTTGTAGTTCCCGACAGCCGCGCCAGTTTAAGGCTAAGCGATGACCACACAAGGGTAATCAGCATGTCTGCTCGAGTTAGTCCAAGAGCCACCCGCTCCGCGTCTCGCGCAAAGAAACTAAGTAAAGAGAATAACGCCGCAGCTGGTAAATCATCTAAGCAATTCCTCTGTGAAAAATGAGCAACAAACTGGGTGGCTACGGACCTCCTTTTGCCTGCTCGAACCAAACCATCCGCTATGAAGCATACCGACAGCAGGTTTACATTGTCTTCTTTTTCTATTAATGCTGACATACATCGGTCGAATGCCTGACTGCTTGCACCAAATCGAATTGAAAATCCCACTGCTGTCAATAGCGTGTTGTCTGTAATTGGTGTTTTCTCCAAATGCTTTAAACAGTATCGCCACAAACTCACTCCAAGCGGCGTTAGCCTCTTTGACAACTTATTTTCACTTTGAGAAAGGCGTTGAACAGCATGAGCCGTGATAATAAAGTGGGTGATGTTGCTGTATTGGGGAATAATAGGAGTTTTCACCTCGGATCTTAGTAACAAATCAGTTCGAGGAAGCGAGAAAGCGATGCCGTCTTCCGAGAAGAGTGAAGTAACAACATTCAGAAATCCAGGAAGCTGCTCAAAACTAAAAGCCTTTCCCTTCCTTTGCGTGGCGACTTTGTCAGCAGCATTGTGAATACTAAAGGTGGCGGCAGCTGAAGCAACCAAAAGAGAATAGTCCCGAGTTTTCGGTTCAGTTGCTCGCTCGATCATGTGGGAAACCAATTTGTGTGTAATTTGCATTAATTGATTCCACACAACCTCTGATGCTGAAGTCCACAAGGCATGGACCAGAACTAAGCTGGCTTTCCAATCTTCTTCTGACCATCCGACGGTTTTCAACAATTTCAAGCACCACAGCTCCACTCGATTTAGAATGCATTCAAGCAACGACCTATTATCTACACCAAGTGCACATAAGGCTGCAAAGAGCCGAGCTGCTAACTGAGGGGAAAGCAACTCAATAGCCTTTTCATGTTGAAAGGCACCAATAAACAGCGGATGAGCAGCCGTATGCAAGAAATTCAGCTCATGCGCAGCAACAAAATAGTTGGCCAGAACTTTTGGAGAAGTGTTTGCCATATCCTCCCCAAGGAGTCGACCACCAACCCATGAGAGAGAATCTGTTAGCGCCTCACGAGAGACTCCAGCTTTTACTCCATCAAGGATCAAAGACAGCATTGGTCCAATAGGAAGCCTTGTTTTTACCCGAGAAAAGACAGACGTCAGGGCTGACTGATACACCTTTTCATTTTTAAAGGTCGGGTGATGCCGTGCAAGTGACTTGATAATGGCTACACAATGTCTTTCTGTGGCACTACGCATGCCTTTTCGAGTAGTTAGATTCTCCATTAGCGTTGGTACATCATTTGTGCAATCTTTATCTTGTTCCGAGAGTTGTAAAGACTTCTCACAGATATGTAGGACGACAGTATCTGAGTTCCAATTATCTACTGTTACACTCTGCGCCGCCTTTTCTTCACTTCCACCTTCATGTGAGTTACTTTCATATAACAATGGATTTTCAACACCAAGTTCCTGGCACCTATCCTGAATCGCACGCATATTTGTTTTATCATAAAGACGAAACTTCATTATAGCATTCACAATGCGAGAAAAATCATGCCGCGATGCCACACGAAGAGCCCATGGTAATTTCGTTACACATACCTGCAAATATTTTTTTTGACACTCGCAGAAATATTTCCATTTACCAAGGCTTCTAGAACCACAATTATCTCTCGGACAGAAGCCTTTTCAAAGCTCCGCGGATGTACAGAAGAGAGTATAGACATACTTAGGCGAGTTGTAATAATTTCCATAAAATTCACACGCCGGTCGAAAAGAAAATAATTCACCAATGTTTGTTGGTTATCTTCGTCAGAGAGCTTGTTTAGCTTCGAATCACAGAACCAGATACCCTTCTCACCATATAGAAGCGTGCGAAGGAGCAGATGAAACAAAATCTGCGCATTTTTCGACACATTAGTTGTATCAGACCATGTAAGCATCTCCAAAACAACACAAGAAACTTTACGGTTTTGTACTTCCCCACGAGCGACACGTTGAATAAAAGAAGCTAGTACTAAATCAAGCAGCTTGAATGAGCGCTTAAGAAATCCATGCGATGTTCCTTTAATCTCAGGGTGATCGGTCAACACACCCACTATGAGTCCAGCTTCTTGTGACGGAGGTATTGCGTTCCCCACGCCGGAGCACTCGAGCAGAGGACATAAACCGCAGAGTAGTAACAGTAAATCCATGGGAGCAGCATCTTTTATTTCTTCTAACACAATCCCGCGCAACAGCAGTGCGTCAGAAGCTTTCATATAAGCTGTTCGCATTCTCACAATAGGTGAACAAAACGCAGATAAGGACCAGAAAAGGTAAATAATTTCGCTTTGACTCAGCAGCATACAGTCAATTGATTCCACCCTTACAAGCAAGCTTTCCAGGAGGGAGTGCTGGACCTCAGGCGGAATTCCCTTATTTTCTTTTGAAGTCAGAAGTCTTCCGATAGTGTACGATAGCGTCGGTAGCAACTCTGCTTGACACTGCTTCACCAAACTTTGGATGGATTCTAAAGCTTGGGGTATGAAACTAGGCGACAGCCGGGAACCGACATTGGCGATGCAACGAAGCGTTTCTAAGCATTCATGATCCCTCAGATTTTTTGAGAAATTTAATTGAGCCAATTTATCTTGTATTCTTACGCATTCAACATTTCCACAAACGCTCTTTTCCACAAGCAGGGCAAAAAGTCTATTAACAGTTCTACATGAAAGCTCAGGTAGATGAGAAAAAGCGAGTTTTTTCAGCCGTAACCAGTCTTCCTGCGACGCAATTCCAAGGGATGAAACCGAAGAAAGAAGTTCCGTCAGTCTCTCATTTGTGGCGGTTTCTCGCATATAGCTTTTAAGTAGATAATCATGTAAATCGTCGCCCAACTCGAAGGACGGGGAATGCACTACCGGGAGTCCCTCCAACGCCCTGCCCAATATAAGGCGCAACCGCCTCGCAGGAAGCATGGGAAAACAACGACAACCTCTAACAACTAGCGCGCGGGAGAAGCACAACAGAAAAGGAACAAAATACGCACAGGAAGGAAAGAAAGGAAAACACACATACACAAACGAACAAACACGCACACAAACGTGCCAGCGTCAGGCGGGCGCGCCCCCGTTTTTTATGTTGATGCTATTGCTATTTCTTTTTTTGGGGGGGCGGGGTCGCGCACGGCCGCCGTGCGCGTTTCCCGCCGGGATCGTTCCGCCGCCGCCTCCCCGCTTTCCGGCCGCAGCTCCCGGCCAAATAAAAAAAAAAACTAGAGTAAAAAGAAGGCCCGGCGTGCCGGGCGGCCCCCGGCGCGGGTTGGCTGTTGATGCCGTTGCGGTTTTCTAATTCTTAGCCTTTTGAGGTTGGGCAATGTCGCTCATGCCATTGCTCTGTCTTTAGTATTATATATATATATATATATTTTATTGCGTCTTTTCTTCTTCTTTTTTTTATTACTGGCAGCTGGTGGGGGTTTAAAGTGGGTTTGTGTTCTGGCTATGTTTCTGTGTTCTTTTTTTAAAATGGTTTATGGCTTTTTTTAGTTGTTTTGGTTTCATATTGAGGTGAAATCGGAAAAGCAAGGGATCGTCTTTGTATTCGCACGCATGCACTTTACGTCTTCCACGGCTAGTACCGCAGAGAAATGTTTGCCGGAGGACAGTGATATTTAGTGGGGTTTGATATCAACAGTTCTTCTCTTGGGGATGATACCGGGATTAGGCTTTTTGAGGCTGGTCTTCTGCGTTTCAAAAATACAACTTCAGTTTTTGCCCAGATCTTTAGCGGATTTGCTGTTCTTTCCGTGCTGTGGGTACGCATCGGATATTCAATAACAATGGGTAGGGCTGCGGGGGACAAGGGTATTATTGTTACATTTATCCGTGCGTTTATGACGAAAGTAGATTAAAATACTTGTCAAGATGGAACTGCCATCCCAGGGGCATTGTTCGCCTCTTTCCAGATGATGTTTCCAACAATAACACCACTTCTTATGACTGGTGCCTATACAGGGCGATTGGCTTTTCGTCCATTTTTATTTTTTACAGTTTAATGGGAAATTATTGTGTAATTTTTTTCTTGCACAGTGGATTTGGGCACCCGAGGGCTGGTTGCATCGCTGGGGTGTGCAGGATTTTGCAGCAGGTATTGCCATTCATGTTACTGCTGGGGTTTTCATCCTTGGTGTGTGCCAGTATTCTAGGACTTCGTCGAGATTTTCACATTCATCGGGGTGAATCGCCTTACGTTTCTCTTCCCCTTACTTGCATTGGGGCCACTATGTTATGGACTGGATGGTTTGGGTTTAACGGAGGAAGTGCTCTTCAGGCTGGAACAGGAGCGGTTTGTGCCGTGATTAATTTGCAGGTGGCGGCAGCTGTTTGTTCTTGCTGCTTTCTTTTTTCTCACATGCTGCCAACCATAAAAAAAGCGAGTCTTATTGCTATGATAAATAGAGCCATTGCAGGTTTGGCTGGTATTACTCCTACTTCTGGCTATATGACGGTACATGGCGCCATCGTTTGTGCTATTTTTATCGCCATTTGCGCAAATCTCTCTGTGTATTTGATTAAGCACAAATTATGGATTGATGATGCGGTTGATGTTTCCAGCATTAATGGGGCACCTGGATTGGTTGGGGCTATTTTTATCGGCCTCGCCGGATCCTCGGAGTTTAATGGGGCGGACGGATTGGTTTATGGAGGGGGAGTGAAACTATTTGGCTTGCAGTGCTTGGGCAATATCGTGGCTGCTGCAATGGGCGGGTGTTTGGGTCCTTTTTATTTTACTCATCATTGGCCGCTTTTGCCGATTGCGAGTATCAGACGAAGAGGAACGCGGCGGGCTAGATCACGGACAACAAAGCGGGGTTGCATGGTTGTCACAAGCCTCATCAGTTGGGAGAAGCACATTGCCGATACGCCACCGAGAACATGTTAGACAGGTTCCGATCAGCAGCCTCTTTATTAATGAGGCTGGAGCTTACATTGTGGAGACAAAAAAAAAGAGGTGAATCTGTTTTGCTGACGCAGAGGGCGGATAATGACGAAGCTGACCCTGATGCTGCTCCTCGCGACGAAGGGTTCAATGCATTTACTTTGGCATTAGCCGCTGGTGCAAGAAGCGAGGAAAATAACGACGATGATGAACCTCTAATCAGTCGCGTCTGAAAAGCTAGTGAATTTTTAGGAGGAGTTAATACAAAACGGGACTTTTTTTCATTCGCTTTTTTTCTGCTTCTTGTTTCTGCTGTTTTTTTTTTGCTTTTCTTGCAGTTTAGCCCAATCGGAGGAGGCTCTAAGGTTTAATTTTTCTTATTTTCGTTACCGCGACAGTGCTGTTATTGTTTTGCGTTTATTTATTTATTTATTATATATTTTTTAAAATTCTCTTTCTTGGAGTTGTGTGTGCTTTTGTACCAACCTCCTTTCTAAAATAGGGCAAAATTTCCTCTTTTTTCCTCTTACTCGCTTCTGTGAAAAAGATTGAACCATCGCATTATGCGCAAGTTGCGTGCGAGACTAAACTACGTGTGCATCGGATAGTGCTGTTTTTTTTGTCAGTTTCTTTGTTATTTTTATTTCGTTTTTAAAATGGGAAATGCGGCTGTGCCTCACATGTTTTTGTTTTATTTTTTTTCATTCGTTTTCTTTTTTTTGCTTGCCCAACTGCTGTAAATTGCGAGCATAAACCAGAAGAAGGAGAAAAACGAAAAAGATTGCTTTGACTCAGACCGTTTGGCGAGACTAAGTAGGGGAGAAATTTCCCAATGTATGGAACCTCACAAACGGCACAGCCCACTGGAAGAGGGGAACTTTTATTATGGATTAATAGCGTTTGCACTGCGCAGTACCCAAGTGTTGAATCACTGCGTGATGGTGTGGCGTATTGCACCATAGTTGATGCTGCAGCTTCTCGCGTGGCGGAGAACTGCAATGCGCTTGGACTACCAGAGGCAAATGTTGCTGATGCAAGGGCAAAACGTGCATCTCGGCTTCTCAGTCGTCTTGAGTGGAGTGTTACAGCGACGACGTGTACAAATCAAGATCCTTCTTCGGACACTTTGCAGGAACGTGGCTACTGTGAAAAGAATATGCAAACATTGCAACTTATGCTTCGCGGCTGCGTACCTCCAGAGTTTTCTCTGGAGGTGGATGTGCCACGCTTGGCGGCAGGAAAGCTTCAGGAGCATATTGTGCTTCTGAAGTGGATGTATCAGTTTTTGAAGAAAATGCTGAGCACATATTCCAGATCTGCTCTTGAGCGGCGCGCCAACACTTATGAAGGTAGTGGGCAAGTAGAAGGGGTGAGAATGACACGAGCTATGAAGTTGCAACAAAAAATGGTCCGAAAGAAGTATGGAGAGCCTGATTTTGTTGCATCGCCTTCTGAAAACGAAACGAAGCATACTGAAATAGTGAATAGTGCGAGGGAGGATTCTACAACCCCCAAATTTACTGAAGCAAAGGATAGTGATCAAGCTATACAGCGTGGCCCTTCTCCTGCCATTGAATCTGGGGTGGTTGAAGTTGTAAAAGATGAAATCGACGCGTTTCCGAAACCTCAACTGAGAAATCCAGATGAAACAAACAAGCACAATCTGCATTTGAAGAAAAGAAATTCTCAGCTGAACACCGAACCTACTGACTCCAACTTTTCTTCAAGTGTGCCTATGACACCTGCATCGTTTTCTGTGCCGCAGGAGTGCTTTGCCATGCTGGAGGATTTGAGACAGGAGGTTGAGTCATATGAGGCAGTTGCTCTTGCCACTCATAGACGTCACCAACGTAGTCTAACAGGTAGTAAAAATGATGAGGAAGGCTCTTTTGCCGACGAGGGTTCTATGAATGAGGAGCTACAATTGACAAAGTCTCCGATCCTATCATTAGAACAGCTTGGCCTATTGCTGGAAGAGCGAGACCAATTATGGCAGACACTAGAAGTGCTTCATGATGTGCTTGCACGGAATCTGGCTGGGGAAGGAGAGGGAAGTGGACGTGCCAATCCTGCTTCACCACTTGTAAGAAAAATAATGTTGGCACTTCATCCCTTATAGATGGGAATACTTTTATTCAACAACTATCGTAGTATAGATTTCTTATAAGCTGAACAGGTGCGATGAAGTATTGGTAATTCTGAGTCTTGCCGATATTGTTCTATTATTGTTTTTTTTTGTGAACCTGCTCTTCCCTTTTTTTTTGTTTTGGATTTTTTCTTCCTTGGAGATTGGAGATGTGTATGCCTTAAATGTATGCATCTCTTCTGTTTTTTTTTTTTGGGGGGGGGTATTATTGGAAGGATTTAAGTATTTATTTTTCTCGTTTATGTGGCTTGGAATGTCGAGGCTAGTTACTTACCTGCCGATATGCATCACAATGGTGTTAATCTTCTGTTCGTGGTGGATGCTGGTCCAGATGGCAAAGGGTATACGTGGGGTTTCATTTGCCGCACGTATAGCAAGGGAATGCTGCTCAGTGGCATTAGGTATTGCGGCGTACGCTGTGCTTTTCCTCCCTGTTACTTTTCGTTGGGTCGGAGCTTCAAGTCTGATGCAGCGGAGGAACCTTTGGAACGCTTTTCTTCTGGCGTCGATCGTTGTTGCGGTAATCCACTTCTTTATACACCTAACGATTTCCGCTCGTCACCGCCAGACGCAAGAGCTTATGTTGATCTTTTTCCGTATTCTGGCGGATAGCGTCATGCTTTGTTCTGGCTGCGCAATTGTACTGGGGCCGGCGTGCCGTGTTTTTCAATGTTTTTGGGGTTCTAAGCGTCATGGGGAAAAAGACGAGTTGCGCTCGCGTAGGTTGCCGTTTTGGAGGATGCGGATTATTTTGATAGGCGGCGTACTGGCGCTTATGCTTTTTGTTCCAATTATTCCCTTGTTTCTCCCAGGCGATGCAAAGCGCCTGTTGGAGGTCGGGATGCTCGGAGACCGCGTCGACTTTTGTGGACTCGAGGGTCTAGCGTTGTCGCGCGCTGCCGCAACAGGGTGGGTGCTTCCCGAATACACGCACCGCCGGCTGCTTAACGCGTTTGGCGGAAGTGATCAGTGTGGCACGAACACGATCTCCTTCCTTGACGAGGAGGAGGAGGTCTTGGTTGTCTTTCCCCTCTGCCCAGATGGAAAGGAGCAGCCGCGGGTGTACATTGAGCGCCCGGAGCGCAGCGAGTTGAATGGGGGGACGGAGGTTCTCCCCAAGGTGCTTAACATGAGCAAAGTGTGGCATCAAACCCTAGAGATGCGTTATGGGACGAACGAGACAGTTCACCAATCGATGGGTGTTCACGTGACCCGTGACCCAGCAGGGGTGATTCAGTCTGTGGAGGTTATTCCGTCCCGTCTCATTCCGGTTTCACGGAAGCCGCGGAGCGACTATGAGCGAATTGCACGTGCAGGCTGGTCCTCCAGTAAGGTTTGGGAGGTTCCGCTTGGAGAGAGCGGGGCCTACAGTGTTCATTGCCCTACTTCAGACTACGAGGAGTACCACGTGTTTCCACCTGTCCGGTGCCGCAAGGCGGCTGCAGGGGAAAAGGTATTTGAGGGGAAGGGGCGGGACGACGCAGGTCCCCCAGCCAGCGTTCTCGTTTTGGTGCTGGATGCAGTGAGTCGTGCGGAGGTGCAGCGGTCTTTGCCAAAATTTAGGAACTGGCTCCGCAATTTCCGAAGCAACAGGTCAAGCAAGCACGTCTTTGTGGAGGCGCAGGGCGCCACAACGATATCTCACAGCACGGATGCCAATCTTGTTCCACTTTTTACTGGCAACATTCTGAGCCGTGTGCGCGGCAGAAAAAGTGAGATTGCGGAGCGAAGCCTCTTCCGGTTAGCAAAACAAAAGTATGGCAGCCGATTCAGTACCTCCTACACCATTGGAGACTGCATGGACGTGATGCTGTCGCTCTTCGGTGGAACTAAAGACAGTGCGGGGTTTGGCGAGCCGTACGGGAATGACTTGGACTACAACACCTTTGGGCCTTTCTGTCACATTCAATACTCGGCGCTCGAGGGCAACTTCCAAGGGGCCAACAGCATCCTGCGCCGGTGCATTGGTCAGCAGTATGTGCACGAGTACGTTTTGAATTACACGCGCGCCCTCGTCAGGCGACGGCTGCGTCGGAGACGACAAGAAAACCAACAAACTCAGGCGATGTCCCCGTCGCAAAATGCCTCTGTGCCTTTGCAAGATGATGCCGTCTTCTTCCTTGACGTCTTGCACCTGCTTGAGGGCCACGAGGGCACCCACGGTGTGGTGTACCTCGTGGACGATGCCCTCACCGCCTTCCTCGACGACCTGCAAAAGCGTCTCGGCTTCTTCGACGACCCCTCCAATGCCTTGCTGCTGCTTTCTGACCACGGCAACCACATGGGCCCCTACTACGAACTAACGGCACCCGGGCAGCTCGAGCGCGCGCTGCCGTTCGCGGGCTTCATCCTGCATCGCGAGCTGCTCTCCCGCATGGATCGCATCAAGGGTTACGCTGCGGGGCTCTCGCTCTCGAACATGATGCAGCGCACTCGCCGCATCTCAACCACGCTAGACCTCCACATGACACTTGCGGATCTCTTGGGCGTGGAAGCGAAGGTCCCTCGAACGCTGCGAAACCTCGCCGTATTGCCGTCGTCGCTCTTCGATGCACGTGATGTTCCGTCCCGGCTTGAGCGCTGCTCCGAACTTGGGGCATTGGACAGCAAGCGGTCTGGGTGCTTTCTGATGTGGTGCGAAAAAAAGTGAGTGCCGTAACTAATACATAATAACTGTGTTGCGAGGAGTTTTTTTTTTGCACATGTTGCTTTTTCCCCCTCCCTCTGTAGAACGTGCGTTGTGGTTCATCATCGCATATTGCAGTGGTTTTGTTTTGCTTTTTTTTTTCCTTGGGTATGCCGCTGCGTGTGCGTGTTTGGGAGCCCAGGCGGGGATGCAGCAGCGGCCGGCGGAGGAGCAAGAGACTAGGGGGAGGCGACAAGGACAGCATCAAACGTGGTACTAGATGGCACAACACACAGGAATTGGGGCCCCGTGTGGCGTGGACCAATCGACGCCGATTTACTCCCCCCGACCCCCCACCGCCAAGAAGAAGGATAAACACTTAATTCTGCAGGTACGGGTCTAACTCTATTTACGTAAGCGGCGAGTTGTTGTGAACATGCATTACGGCGCTGCTGTCGCGCTTTGTGTGGTGTTTATTGCTCTGTCCGCCGCAACCGAAGTGCTGCTTACTCTTCCTTTATATATATATATACACACACACATTTGTATATGCGTGCATTAATCCGGGTTAACGAACGGAGGGTCTTGGGGAAATGCTCACAACCCCTAATGACGTGGAAACGCTTTTGGCGGCTGTTCAGACGGATTCTTCCCTTGCCTCGCGCGAGGCGGCGGATGCCCTGCACCAGCGCGTCAGTGTGTTGTGTGAGGCCCAACGGCTCGCGCATGACCGCCACTGTCGTCGCATTTACAATACACTTTGCAAGTTTCTGAAACCCGAAGAGGTTGTGCAACGGCGTCAGACAACTGCCGCTTGCTGCCACGCGTGGAAAAGTGTGGCGGCAAACTGTGGGGAGGCGGTGGCGGCGGCGTTGTCGAGGCTCACGGGGGCCACGCCAGAGAGCCACGGCCTGGACGAGACCGCCACCGTCACGTTCCTTCTGTCGCTAGTAGAAATTGATATGCGTGAGGTGGGTGAGGGGCTTGCGGCGCTGGAGCGGGCGTTGCAGCAGCTGCGCAGCGACGCAGGGCGGGAGCAGGCGGAGGCGTCGGACATGGCGGCCCAGCGCAAGGCGTTACGGAGAAGGCGGGTTCAACGCGTCCTTGCGCTCCAAGTCGACCGGGACCGGTGTGCCCAGCTGCTTGAGGGGGAGTCCAACCGACTCGGTCAGCTGGCGGCGCAGGCAACGCGGCTGCGGGTGGGTGTCGAGGGGCATCGGGCGCAGACGCAGACAGGGGATGCGCTTGCACGCGTGGGCCGCGATGCCCCAAAATTTGGTTCCCTCCATGGCCCGAAGGAGGTGCGCCAGCTGGACTTGGACCTGACGGCGCATGAGAAGTCGCAGTCGGACCTGCTGGCCAAGGCGCGGAGCGCCCTGGACGACATGGGGCCCTCCTCCGGGCACCGGCCGGCCGCGAGTCCGCTGCATGCCCCCAGGCCGCAGGCGCGCCTAGAAACGGCGCTTGGAAAATCCTCTGCGGCTCTGTCAGCAAGCGATCCAGCCGTCTCCCTACTGGCGCGGGCGGAGCGTCTGCTGAATGCCGCCTGGACGGACGCCAGGGAGGTACAGGGAGGCGGCCCCGCAGAAGCAACCCGCCAGGACGACCCCCAGCTTCTTCACGGCGCCACCTTACCCGCTTTGGCGACCCCCTTACTGCGGCAGCGGCGGCATGCAGCGGGGAGGCCTCCCTCTACGAGTCCCCCGCACAGCCCCCGCAGCCGTCTCAGAGATGCAGCAAAAACTGCTGCCAGCGGCAGTCGCGAGCGTCTCCCCCGCGGCACGTGCGTTGCGGCCGATGCACGCCCCCGAGTGCAGCAGCAGGAGTGGGCCCAACGGCATCGGCAGCGGAGGGATGCCGGGGGCTCATCCGACGACGGTGGCTCAGCCTGCCCCGCTCCATCGCATTCGGGATGCAGCAACGCGCTGGAGTCAAGTGCCCAAGCGAGTGACAGTGAGAGCTGCCAGCAGAGCGACCTCCACGATTCGCCTTTCAACGGCGCGAAGGGGTTGGAGCTTCAACCGTCAAAATTCTCTCTTGCTTCGGCAGCAGTAACGCCACTTCCCTGCGAGGAATGCAGGTCGCCGCCATCAGAGGCACCTGCACCGGTGCAGAGCCGCGTCCGGACAGACGCACTGTCGGGCGACCGTCGTCAGAACAATACCACGACACAACCAATTTATCGTCCAGCTCATGAAATGGAGGAACGAAAGCTTCATCTCACTAGAAGCAAGGCTCTACTCCTTGCGAGGTTACATAAACTCGCTCGTATGCCACGCAACTTGCTACCATCAGATGAGGACAACATCGCTTTTGCCACAAACTAAGAAAGGACACTACGTCTTTACTGTAAAGAACTTTTTCCCTCAGACGTATACTAAATACAATGTGTGCGGCATCCTCATAGCTTTGGCTGGGGTGGGTTTCCCTACTGATTATGAAGCCTGGACAACTCCATGGCTGACTGCTGCCTCCCACATCCTCCGCATTCACAACTAGAGAAAGGAAAAGGCGGCCCACAAACACAGCGACACGGAACAAGACCCAAAACTCGAACAAATTCCACGGAAATGTACAGCATTTTATGTGTCTGTGCGCTGGCGGCATGCCTCTTGCTGGCCGCTGTGCCAGTGCGCGGTGACGGGCCAGGCGGGGGGGCGGGCGTCCGGGACGGCGAGGGCGGCAGTAAGTGGCGGAGCACCGATGCGTTGCACCCCATTGCGGCCGAAATGCGGCCCTACGTGCGCGAGATGATAGAGCACGCCTTTGGCTCTTACATCAAGTACGCCTTCCCGAAGGACGAGTTGTGCCCGGTGAGCGGGACTGGGAAGAACACCATGGGTGGCTACGGGTGGACGCTGATCGACGCACTCGACACACTGGCGGTCGCTGGGCTGCATACGGAGTTTCGCCGCTATGCGAAGTGGGTGGAGGAGCACGTGAGCTTTGACATCGACGTCACTGTCTCTGCGTTTGAGACGACCATCCGCGCCCTCGGCGGGCTTCTCGCGGCGCACTTTATGTACGAGGAGGGTGTGGTGGC
>NW_021704225.1:7550-9797 GCF_003719485.1 Trypanosoma conorhini | reverse complement strand
CGACGCACCAATTTTACTGTGCCAATCATGCCGTAAACGACGTGAACGGATTTCCAAGTCTATATTCCGCTGACTTGGGGTAATATGCGTGTGGTTCTGCACGAGCGGAAGCAATGGAAGCTTTCATTTTTTATTTACTTTGAATTTGTTGCTTTTTTGGGCTTGTAGACCTCGCTAATAAATTGGATGGATGGTGGCGCGTATGGGGGATTTTTTAAAGATCAGGATTTACGGACTGGCTCTCTGTGCCGGACATATTTATAGTTGTATTTCCAAACTTTTTTTATTACTGAGAGTGCGTAGGTGCTGCGTAGAGAATTTATTCATGTGCGTCAGGGAGGGCGGGAAAAGATGTTCTGGGCCTGCTGCCTATGTCTGTGCGCTGGCGGCATGCCTCTTGCTGGCCGCTGTGCCAGTGCGCGGTGACGGGCCAGGCGGGGGGGCGGGCGTCCGGGACGGCGAGGGCGGCAGTAAGTGGCGGAGCACCGATGCGTTGCACCCCATTGCGGCCGAAATGCGGCCCTACGTGCGCGAGATGATAGAGCACGCCTTTGGCTCTTACATCAAGTACGCCTTCCCGAAGGACGAGTTGTGCCCGGTGAGCGGGACTGGGAAGAACACCATGGGTGGCTACGGGTGGACGCTGATCGACGCACTCGACACACTGGCGGTCGCTGGGCTGCATACGGAGTTTCGCCGCTATGCGAAGTGGGTGGAGGAGCACGTGAGCTTTGACATCGACGTCACTGTCTCTGCGTTTGAGACGACCATCCGCGCCCTCGGCGGGCTTCTCGCGGCGCACTTTATGTACGAGGAGGGTGTGGTGGCGGTTGTTGCCTCGGAGCACAACTACACGGGTGGACTCGTGCGCCTCGCCGCGGACCTGGGGAATCGGCTCCTCCCCTGCTTTAACAGCAGCACCGGGATCCCGTACTTGTCAGTCAACCTCCGGCACTACAGTAGCTCGACGTGGAATAGGGGCACCTCCACTGCCGATGCGGGCACCTTTTTGCTGGAGATGACGGCTCTGTCCGGGATCACTGGCGACGACAGGTACGAGCGAGCTGCCCGGCGTGCCTCCGAGGCCTTGTTTGCCGCACGAAGCCCTGAGACGGGGTTGATGGGGAACCAAATTGACGTCACGACCGGAAAATGGATTGGAGTTGAGTCTCACCTTTCTGGCGGGATTGACAGCGCCATCGAGTACTTTATCAAGTCGCACGCCATGACTGGGGACATTGGCGACTGGGAGCGTTTTGAGCGGACGGTGCGAGATGTGAACCACTACGTCAGAAAAGGCGGCATGCTGACCACCGTCGATATGCAAAACGGTCGAACGTGGCGGGAGGTACACACGTCCCTGTCCTCCTTCTTTCCCGGCAACCTGATCCTTGGCGGCCACCACACAGAGGCAACGGAGAGCAGCTGGCCGATCCACAGCATCTTCAAGCACTTTGGAGCGTTGCCAGAGGACTTTTCTTTGAGCGGTGCAGATCCCTCCTTCGGCTACCCGCAGCGTCCCGAGCATGCGGAGTCGGTGTACATGCTGTACCGCGCGACCCATGATCCTGCGTATCTTGTGATGGGAAGGGAACTGGCATTGGCGATCAACTTGCGCATGCGGACACCGTATGGCTTTTCCACGCTGCACAACGTGAAACTTCCCCACCGTGACTCACAACACGGCGATACGATGGAGAGCTTCATGATTGCAGAGACCCTGAAGTACCTGTACCTTCTTTTTGACGAGTGCAACGCGGTGCACGTTCAGGGGAAGCCCCGTGGCGGCATCCCGCCGTATTGTGCCGCTGTGGAGAGCGGCAGCAGTGTGGGGAGCCACGTGGGGTGGGTGTTCAACACCGAGGCGCACTTGTTCCCCAACACGGCAGAGTGGTGGGGCCCCATATCCGTAGATGAAGCAAAGGTGGAGGAGGACGTATCAGGGGAGACGCTGATGGAACGTCGTCTGGAGGTAATTGATGGTCTCATTGAAAGTTTTCATGCGTTGAAGCGCGACGGCAAAGACCGTGGAAAGGGGAATGCCACGACGCACCAATTTTACTGTGCCAATCATGCCGTAAACGACGTGGAACGGATTTCCAAGTCTATATTCCGCTGACTTGGGGTAATATGCGTGTGGTTCTGCACGAGCGGAAGCAATGGAAGCTTCATTTTTTATTTACTTGAATTTGTTGTCTTTTTTGGCTTGTAGACCTCGCTAATAAATTGGATGGATGGTGGCGCGTA
>NW_021704225.1:0-7197 GCF_003719485.1 Trypanosoma conorhini | reverse complement strand
CCATCGGATGAGCGTCTGGGCTGCCATGTGGCCTTTAGTGACGATGGTTTAGCGGCAGTGGCGGAGTTGCATCGTGAGCGTCTGGAGGTGATTGATGGTCTCATTGGAAGTTTTCATGCGTTGAAGCGCGACGGCAAAGACCGTGAAAGGGGAATGCCACGACGCACCAATTTTACTGTGCCAATCATGCCGTAAACGACGTGGAACGGATTTCCAAGTCTATATTCCGCTGACTTGGGGTAATATGCGTGTTGTTTCACAAGCGGAAGCAATGGAAGCTTCATTTTTTATTTATTTGAATTTGTTGCTTTTTTTTTTACGTGACTATTTTTGAGTGCTTTATTCCCTACCTTGGTGTTGTTTTTGGCGAGGCGGCAGCGACGTTGAGGTGTGGTGTACTTTTTTTATTTCTGATGTTTCCTTGCAGTGAAACTTCTGTCGAGTGTGGTCCTCTGCCTTCCCCCCGTTGTTTTTTTGTTGTTGTTGCGTGTGTGTTTGTTGGTCTTTTGTGTCCCCTGCTCCCTGCGCTGACGCCGCTCTGCCGGCCTTTCTTCCCCCCTCTGCCTCCACAAGTGAAGGTTGCGGGGGTTTAAGCTGCGCTAGCGCCGAGGCCGTGCCGGCGTGGTGTTTTGTGTTGCCTTCGGCGCGTTTTGCCGGCGGTATTCGTCCCCGCACGGTTCACGTTCGTCGGCCGGTGGCGGACCACGCCGCGGCGGCGCCGCCCTCCAGCCATCCCCGCCAGCGCAGAAGGACACACACGCACGCGCAAACACACGTACATATATATATATATATTTATATAGGCAAAAATCTTTGTATAACGTTTATGCCTGCGTCTATCGCCTGTGAGAAGTAGCTTGATGTTGTCACACGCCTCGACGGAGCCGCTCACGGGGGACCTCGACACCCTGCGGGTGCTGCACCAGGTGCTGCGTTTCGTGCCGTACAACCGCCGCACGCTCTGCGCGGTGCGGTGCGTGTCAAAGCCCTACCGCCGCGCCGTGCAGCACCCGCAGGGGCCGTGGGCGGGACATGAGGAGATTATGATGTCAAAGTACGGCCACTGCGTCATCTTTAACGCCAAGGACGACGAGGAGGGCCGCTCCAATTTTGGTCTCTCCTCCGTGTCTCCCATTGGCCGCAAGTTTACCACGCTTGGGGTGAAGATGCTGAGCCGCCACCACCAGTGCGTGGCGGACGGCCTAACAAGTCTGGTGCTGCATCATTCACAGATCGACCTTGACGTCTTCGACGCCCTGGCCCCGCTTACAAACCTGCGGAAACTGGAGTTGGCCCTCTGTCGCAAAATCACCTCCGTTGCGGGGGCGAGCCGCGTGGCGAGTCTAGAGTCGCTTGAGGTGGACCTCTGCCCCCTTGTGGCGGACGGCGTCGTCGGTCTGCTGCTCCCGAAGCTCAAGCGACTCAAGCTGCGCTCGTGCTCTAAACTGAGCAACCTGAACGGCATCGCACCGGCCACCGCCGCCGCGTTGGAGGAGTTGTACGTTGAGAACTGCGACGTCTACGATGACACCGTCAACAGGTTTTTTACGAACTTCACCACAAATTTGAAAATCCTTCATTTGCCCGGGGCTCACATTGACACCGCCCTCACCCGTGTGTCGGCGGAGGTGCGGGAGAAGTCCCTTGTCTCGCTGCACCTCCGCGACACGCTCCTGCGTTTCGTAACCCTGCGTGCACTGGCGCCATCCATGCAGAATCGCCTGGAGTTCCTCTCACTAGACGGCTGCGCCAGGCTGGAAAGCTTCGAGCCCCTCTGTAGACTCCAAGGGCTTCGCTTCCTTGACATCACCTCGGCTACCCACGGGGAGGGTCTGCAGTTTCTGACCTGCTGCGCCAAGCTGGAGCTCTTTCGCATGGCCCACGCGAAAATAAAGGATATCAGTTTCGTCTCCTCACTGCAGGCGCTGCGGGTGCTGGACGCCACCAACTCGCCCCTCGATGACCTTTCGCTGGTGTTCCTTGAGAATTTGCCCATGCTGGAGGTGGTGGTGCTGACGACGTGCACAGACATCAAAGACATCAATGTGCTGTCCACGTGCAAGCGCATTCGCCGCATCTTTTGCGCCAACACGGCGGTCACAAACGAGGGGATCACCTCCCTCACGGCGTGTCCCGAGTTGGAGGAGCTGGACCTGAGGACGACGGCGGTCACCGACGTCAACTTCCTTGTCGGTTGCCCCTCGCTGAAGTGCGTCAGCGTCTATGGCGCGGCGTTAGGCAGTGAGGGCTACCAGGACCTGCTGCAGAGCAACATTGAGGTTATCTGCGACCCCGTTGGTGAGGGAGGCAGCTTTGATGACGCGTAGAGGAGAAAGGGAAAGAAAGAGAGACATAGAGAAGAAGAAGAGAAGAGTGAAACCAACGACGACGACAACAGCAAGATGAAAGGGGCGGATGGAGTTCAAAAAAGCACTCACACACACGCATATACAGTAATTTTAAAAAAAAGAGTACTATTTTGGGGATATATTTATTGTATTATATATAGAAGTTTTGTACTTGTGCTCATTTACGGCTGCGGGCGTAGTGTGGCTGGCTTTGACTCCTTCCTTCTCTCTCCCTTTCTGCCTACATTATAAAAGAAAATATCTATATATAATGTAAGATAATAAATATATGTATCTCTTTTCGTGTATGTGGCGGGGAACCGCCGCCACATTCTCCTCCTCCTCCTCCTCCCATTACCGCGTAAGTTTCTCCTCTGCGTGCTCCTTCCACTTCGTTCTTTTTCTTCTTTTCTTGTCCTCTCCGTGGCGAAGAACAAAAAAAAAAACACGAGGGGAAAAAAAACGGCGAAGAAATGAACGACTTCATGTTATTTCTGGTTGTTGCGTCACCCGTCCTCGTCGGGCGTGTAGCTCAGTGGTAGAGCGTCCGTTTCGCATACGGAAGGCCTAGGGTTCGATCCCCTACTCGTCCATCTTTTTCCCCTTTCCCTCATTTTTCTTCTTCCTTCTTTCTTCCTTCTATTTCTCGCCGCTCCTTCCCAGTTCCGCCGCGAGACGGCCGCGGCAGCAGAAAAAGGGGCGAAGGAGGCGGGCGTTCGATGGCGAGGGACGCGGCAGCCGGCGGCGGGGAGGCGCTCGCGGAGGCAGGGCCAAATGCGGACCGCATTGGGCTGGCTGACACAATCAAGTCGTTTCACTATCGCCTGCAGCAGCGCATGTCCACCGACGCGGCTGTTTTGTCGTCGCAGGGGGCGGAAGCGCACGAAGACGAAGAGGCGCGTTGGTCGCGTATTATAGCCGGGGAGGGACAAAATATGAAGGTCTACGCGACCGCAATGCATGATATTGCGACCCGTTATTGGGACCCGTGTCAAGAGGGGGAAGGGGCGACCGCGTGTGGGTTTCCTTCTCAGTCTGCCTCTGCTGCTGGCAGAGTAGCAATTACCCGCTCCCGGCGTCCGCGGGACACGGTCCTGGAGGAGGCAGGTGAGCAGCATGAGCAACCCACACTTGGGTCATTGCGCTACAACGACCGCGTGGCGTACTCGTTGCACTGCGTGGCTGACTATTACCTCGGCACCTGCGTGCCGCTCGCCAACACGGAGCAGCAGTTGCAGCGGCATAATGAGGCTCGTGAGTTAGACTCTTCCGAGGAATGCGGTCATCCCCGGCATTCTTCGGTAGTTCCATGCACGGCGGTTTATGAGCGCATTCCCCGTATTGCAACGGCCACCATAAAGGCATGGCGTCGTGCCTTTTATGCCGCTCGCGGCCGCCAAGCAACTGCAGCAGAAGTTGAATCTGCGGCGTACGACGCACTTACACTACATGGTTGTGAGGGGGAAAAGGGCAACGAAGCTGACACAAATGTGCCGTCAGAGCCTCTACCTCACAAGATTCTGCGAGCAAGCCACGTCCAAGGGACATTGAGGGGGTCGGCGGCATCATTGGCTGGTCTTTACATGTCTCTCACACGCGATCTGGTAAGACGCCGTCGTTCCACAACTGGTGGCGACACTCCGCTGCAACCAGCTCTGCCGCTGCAGGTGCTCGACGTAGGCTCCTGTTACGGCCCGTTTAAAGGAAAAGTGGTCACGAACGGGGTGCTTCAGGTTCCCCTAGCAGTGACGGCAGTGGACCTGTGCCCCTTTGAGGACAGTGATGTCCTGCAAGGGGACTGGCTTGCCGTGCGCTTTTACGATGTCGGGGAGCGAAGGAAGGAAGAGGCGTCGGAAGCGGTGGAGGCAGGAGACAGCGACATCAGCAGCAACAGGAGCAGCGGCAGTGTCAGGAAATGTGCGACTGTGAAGAAGACGGAATCGCTTGTCCGAGCCAACGCCAGCGCCAACGCCAACGCCGGGGGCGTGAGGAAAATGCCTGGAGGGCCTCTTTGGGTGGCGCGTTGCCAATTCGATGTCGTATTTTTCTGTCTGATGCTATCTTTTCTTCCGCATCCTCGGTTGCGGTACCGCGCCTGTCTTCACGCCCACCTGGCCCTCAAGGATGGAGGCTTGCTCGTGATTGTGAGCACGCGCACGCAGTGCACCCGCCGCGGCTCCTGGATAGACGACTGGATCGCGTGTATTGAGGGAATAGGCTTCAAGCGGGTGCACAAGCACATCATGGGGCAGATTGTGGGAATGAGTTTTAGCAAGCAGGCGGCGCCGGAGAGCGTGGGCGACACGCTGGCGTGGATTAGAGGCATGATGGCTCGCCCTGAGGCGGAGGGCGGCCTGCGCATCCTTGGAGACGAGTCCCGCTAACCCCGCCCAGGACAATCACCATTCCTCTGCCCTCTTTCTCTCTCTGCCCACGCTGGGACTGGGGGGGGGGGGGCGGCAGACGCGCGGCGCTGCTTTTTCTTCTTTGTCCCCTCGAGCCTTGATTTCCGCTGCTTACCGGGGGGTTCGATGCGCAAGTCACCACCCGAACACCGGTTTGGTTCTGGTCACTGCGCTGCGTCGATACGACATGACAGGACGCGTAGTAGCAATATTTGTTGTTGTGGCTCTTGTGGTGATTTGCTCCACTTGCGCCTCTTTTCCTCAACAGGCAGCGGCAGCCTCGGTAATGTTGCCTGCCGACCCAGGTTTGTTTGTTCGTTACTTTGGGGCGGGGGGACCTCATCACCGGTGGTGTGGGGATGCCCCCCCCCCCCCCTTCGTTTCAGCACCCTCGGCCTCCTTTTCCTTTTTGCGCTCTGCCTTTCTTTTTTGGGGGACCGAACTCAGCCACATCCTCCTTGCTTTTCTCTCTTCTCCCTCGTCAACGGATACTCCTCACCAGCCTAGGATTTGCTAGACCGTAGCACACACTCCCCTCACGTTCGCTGCGACCATCACGCTCCCGAGCGGCGCACGGTGTGGACTGTCGCGGAGCAATGGAGCTGCACATTTTTGACTTTGATGGGACCATCTTCTACTCCCCCTCCCCGTCCGCGAGGATAAAGGAGACACACGGGGCAAACGTGTACGCGAGGCTCATGCGGCCGCTCACGGACAACGGCCTGGGCTGGTTTCAAAGCCTCACCACGCTGCTGCCGCCCGCGGTGCCGACGGCCCCGCCCATCCAGGAGTGGTACCTGACACCCGTCCTCCGGCGAATGATGGAGCTGCGGCAGCGCCAAAGGGACGCCGCCGCCATCGGGGCCCCGGAAGACGTCAAAATGTTTGTGCTAACCGGCCGCGACGAGAAGTTTCGCTATCGTATTGAGGAACTGTTAACGCATGGGGGGCTGCGAGACATGTTGGGCGCGGTGCTGCTGAAGCCGCACGAGACGTACGGCACGGTGAAGTTCAAGCTGGAGGCGTTGTACTCGCTGATTGCCCAGAACCGCCCCAAGCACGTATTCTACTACGAGGACCGTGTGGAACAAGGGCAGCAGCTCCTGGACGGCATCCGGCTGCTCTCGCAGGCGGTTCACCCTGATGCTCCCGAGTCGCTTTACGTTCACACTGCGGTATTGAAGGAAAGTGGAGAAGTTCATCCAACCCTTCTTGAGAGGAGAGATGGCAAGGCGCGAAGTGGCCCAGCTCTGCGTTGGTGGGATGAAACCAGGCGACGTGTCGCTCCTGACCCGTTGACAAGCATTCTTCCCTTCACCTTTACGATGTTGTTGATCGATCCCAGTTTGTCATCACGCTGCGAGAGGCTGCTAAGCGCGAGTGCGGAGGATGAGGTTGTTGCGCAACTGCGGTACGAGAGAGACGCGTATGAAAGCAGCAATCCCGGGGGGCCGAAGAAGAAGAGTTCTTTTCGTCGTGGCTCTAATCGCCATTATTACCCGAAAAAATAAAGGTGGCTTTGGGTTGGGTGTGGCATGTTAATGTTTACTGTTGGCGCTATTATATATATATATATATGCCTCCCTGGTAATGCGGCTGATGTCTTGGCAGATACGCATCCACGTCCATAGATGTATGCACATCTGCCTATCTTCATGGGTGTGTGTGTGTGTGCCCCTCGGTGCATGTTGGGTGTGTGGTTGGACACATGTGTGTGCGTTCCTCAATAACTGTGCCTCGCACCTTAACCACGTGAGTGTGTGTGTGTTACTGTGCGTCACACGACTCAACCGCCTTTTCTTTTTTGTTATTGTGCGTTTGTGCGTATCTTTATGTCTATTTATATATATATTTTTCCACCCTCATATGTGTGTGGGGGTGTGTGGTTGGACACATGTGTGTGCGTTCCTCAATAACTGTGCCTCGCACCTTAACCACGTGAGTGTGTGTGTGTTACTGTGCGTCACACGACTCAACCGCCTTTTTCTTGTGTGTATATATATATGCATATGTGTATGTATGCATCCATATATATATATGCATATGTGTATATACGCCTGGGGCAGCGTCTTGCGTTGGCTGTGGGCCGTCATGGCGAGTGGCATGCGGGCTGCTCAGCTGCCACCAAACCTCGCCCTCTGCCGCGGTTCTTGTCGGCACTGGATTGTCGCCGCCGGGGCCAACAGCGAGAGCTACCAGTGCTTCTGCCGCGCCCAGGGACAGGCAAGCGGGCGTCACGGCTCCACTGCCTCGACGCCTCCTCCCTCACACGCCGCGGCGAGGTTCCGCCCCGATCACCTGCTCCCCGGGGACTGGAGCGCGCTGCTGCGGCACTGCCGCCGCCTGACCTCGCCGCACGGTAGCTTCAGTTACTCCTCCCCGGGAGACGCGGCCGCCGCCGAAGCGGCCGAAGCGGACTCGACTGCGGAGGTGGTGAATTTGGC
>NW_021704226.1:33822-35003 GCF_003719485.1 Trypanosoma conorhini | reverse complement strand
CAAACACTCAATTATGTCGTGTCCTTTTTCAATTGATCACTCGTGAGAGAATCGCAAAGTGACGGCTTGAGGGCCGTCGTATCACTCTCTTCCCTGTCGTTCGCGGCAGGCGGGGCGCGAGAGGCGCTTTCAGCGCCTGGTTTGTGTCGCTGCCTGACGGTAGCAGGGAACGAGTGATCGTGTTGAAGTTGCCGGGATAGTTGATTTTAAACGTGAGCGGTGATACAGCCAAAATGGAGGAAAAATAGCAAATACTGTTTCTTTCTTGTGTTTTTTTCTATAACTGAAAAGTAGGGCATAGACGATCCTTTTCATTTTGCCCGCTCACTGCGTGGGCGTTTGTGGGTCCTTCCCCGCTGCCACGTTTTTTCCGCGTGTGTGTGCTCTTATTTATATATTTTTATGCATTTTTTTATTCAGTTACCTGCATCGTTGATTATGTGCATAGCGTCTGTTATTTATTCCACGCGTGTTTGGTTTTGATTTAGCTTTATTTGTTTCTCCGCGTACGCTGGTGTCCGTGTCTCATTTTCTCGCTCTGCCCTGTTGCCGGGCGGCAGGGAGCCACCAGCGCAGCGGGACACTGAGCGTCGGGGGGGAAGCGGGGAGATGGGAGGGAGGAAATAAGCGTTGCGCGACGCGTTCGCTCGTTTTGGCTGGGGAACGCGGGGAGTGTTTCGTGCCACTCGCAATGTATCCCCCAAGTTTTGTTTCTGTGCTCTGTTCCTCCTCCGCTGTCCCCTTTCAGGGACGGCAGTAAGGCGGGAGGGCGGCCGAACTTTTGTTCCTTCGTTTTTCGTCTGTGTGCGGGTCGCGGGTTATGTGACTTTTTGTTCTTGTGGCTGCTTTTGGAGAGAAGACAGGGAGAAGCAAAGCAATGGGTAGGGGAAGTTTGCTTTCTGTGTTGGTCTTTTCGTCTGTCTTTTTTTTGTTTTTGCATGGTGGGAGAGCCGAGCCTCGATTTTCTCTTCTTTCTTGGTTGCATGCGCCCCCTCCGCAACACGGCTGCCTGCGCCTGCCTGTGTGTGTGCTTCGGTCTGCACTTCCCCCCCCCCCCACACACACACTTCTCCCCGTCCGCGCTTTTTGTGTGTCGCTGCTCTCTGCGCGCTGCCGCGGGTAGATACGCGTGAGCGGGCAGCAGCACTTCTGCAGGGCACATTTGGCGCGGCACCCCCCCT
>NW_021704226.1:30683-33797 GCF_003719485.1 Trypanosoma conorhini | reverse complement strand
TTGACTTTTTGTTCTTGTGGCTGCTTTTGGTAGAGAAGACAGGGAGAAGCAAAGCAATGGGTAGGGGAAGTTTGCTTTCTGTGTTGGTTTAGTTTGTCTTTTTTTTGTTTTTTGTCATGGTGGGAGAGCCGAGCCTCGATTTTCTCTTCTTTCTTGGTTGCATGCGCCCCCTCCGCAACACGGCTGCCTGCGCCTGCCTGTGTGTGTGCTTCGGTCTGCACTTCCCCCCCCCACCCACACACACACTTCTCCCCGTCCGCGCTTTTGTGTGTCGCTGCTCTCTGCGCGCTGCCGCGGGTAGATACGCGTGAGCGGGCAGCAGCACTTCTGCAGGGCACATTTGGCGCGGCACCCCTTTTTTTGCCGTCAGTGCGTGTGTGTGTGCGGACTGGCGCGGCTACTGAGGGCAGTAAGCGAAGGGAAGGCGAAGTCAAGGGGACAGGAAGCAAAAGGGGCAATGACGGAGCCAGTCGAGGCTGGCGCCCACACCCCGCACGAGGCCGCCCTTTCCCTCGGGAAGGTTGTGAACTTTTCGTGGGAGAATCTGACCTACCGCGTCCCGGTGGAGGACGATGACGGCAACACGACGTACAAGACGCTGCTTTACAACCTGAGCGGCACCGCCGTTGGTGGGCGTGTCTTGGCGATCATGGGGCCGTCGGGCGCCGGCAAGACGACGCTGCTGGGCGCCATCACGGGCAAGCTCTACAACGCGAAGGCCAAAATGGAGGGCTGCTGCTTCCTCAACAGCACAATCTACTCGCAACGGTACAAGAAGCTGGTGTCGTATGTCTCGCAGGACGATATTGTCATGGGCAAAGAGACCCCTCGCGAGGCGATCAGATTCTCGTGCCGTGTGCGTCTTGGGTTGAGCAGCGAGGAGTCGGAGAGAATTGTGGACGAGGTCATTGCACGGCTTCACCTCACGAGTTGCCAGAACACCATCTTGGGCATTCCAGGCATTTTGAAGGGGGTCTCTGGTGGAGAGCGAAAGCGGGCCAACGTGGGAACTGAGCTTGCGACGAATCCCTGTGTCATGCTATTGGACGAGCCGACCACTGGCCTGGACTCGGTCAACGCCCTACGCGTGGGGCAAATGCTTCGCGAATTGGCAAAGAGGGATATGCGCACGGTCATTGCAACGGTGCACTCGCCATCGTCCGAATTGTTCGACGTTTTCGATGACCTACTGCTTCTCGCAAAGGGCCACGTTATCTATCATGGCCCCACGGCGGACGCCGTGGCCTACTTTGCCACCTTGGGCTACCAGGTTCCTCCCCGTACCAACCCCAGTGAGTACTTTATGAATGTTCTGCAGCTCCCAGAGGAGGAAGTGTCCCAATTGTGGCTGGCGTGGGAAGACTACGTTACTTCAGCTGCGGCGAACAACAACACTTGCCTCATGGTGGTGCAGGGCCCCATTACTCACCAAGACAAGTTCTTGGAAAGTCAGCTTAAGGTGAAGGGGTCCAGCTACGCCGTACAGTTTGTTGAGCTTGGGAAGCGCGCTTTTCGGATGTTTCGTCGTGACCCTGGAGCATTTGTGGGCCGTTCATTACAGACACTCTTTTTTGCGGTGTTTATGGGTCTTTTCTTCTTCAACTTGAAACTGAATCAGCAAGGTGTACAGGACCGTGCAGGAGCGCTTTATATAACGCTGATGAACAACTGTTTGGGGCGTGTATGCATGGTATTTCTGCCTATCCTCCCGAGCGAGCCGTGTTCTTGCAGGAGCAGGCCAACGACTCCTACAACGCGTTTGTGTACTTCGTTGCCAAGTATGTCGCCGAGATCCCCTTCCAGGTGCTGTTTCCAACCTTATTTGATCTCGTCGCGTACTTCATGATACACTTTTACCGTTCCCCTGGGGCGTTCTTTATGCATTGGCTTATTCTGGTGCTCCTCGCGACGTTGGGGTACTCATTCGGGTTGATGTTTGCGACGTTCTTTGAATCGGCGACGACGGCCTTTGCGCTTGTGCCGATGATTTTCCTCCCGCTATTAATTGTGGCTGGACTGTTCGCTAACACCAAACGACTGGTTCCCTACTGGGTGTGGCTGAATTACCTCTCGTTCCCGCGTCATGCGTACCTCGGTGTGTTTACGAATGAATTCAGGCGGCTGGACGTCATCTGTGACCCCGTCACGCCGCACTGCGCTTACCCCAACGGCGAGGCCGTCATTGAACAGTTTGGCTTCGAGCACTGGCACCCTTGGCAATCGGTTGTGGCGCTGATCGTGTACCAATTGGGCCTCGCCGCGATCGGGTCCATCTCGCTTTACATCCATGGCGCGAGGCGCCGGGGGAGGTTGGCCTTCGTAAAGAATCTTGACTCCCGTGTGGCGTCGCCCCGTGCGATCGCCTCCGCACGGAGCAACGACGAGCTGTCGGACTCCGACGTGACGCCGATGGACGAGATTCCGACGCCCTCCGCCGCATACACTGAGGCGTCGCACCTCGACGAGGGCGGCCCCTCGCATCCTGCGAATGACGCTGTGGAGTTGACCCGCCTCAACACCGCCGCGCCCAAAGCGAACAGGGGTGTGTAGCTGCAACGTGGCACTCGCCGCGTTGAGGGCGAAGCGAATACGTGAGTAGGAATTTTTGGGCTAACTGTGACAGGAGTGGTTTCGTCCCCCATCTTACTCGTACAAACACTCAATTATGTCGTGTTCCTTTTTCAATTGATCACTCGTGAGAGAGTCGCAAAGTGACGGCTTGAGGGCCGTCGTATCACTCTCTTCCCTGTCGTTCGCGGCAGGCGGGGCGCGAGAGGCGCTTTCAGCGCCTGGTTTGTGTCGCTGCCTGACGGTAGCAGGGAACGAGTGATCGTGTTGAAGTTGCCGGGATAGTTGATTTTAAACGTGAGCGGTGATACAGCCAAAATGGAGGAAAAATAGCAAATACTGTTTCTTTCTTGTGTTTTTTTCTATAACTGAAAAGTAGGGCATAGACGATCCTTTTCATTTTGCCCGCTCACTGCGTGGGCGTTTGTGGGTCCTTCCCCGCTGCCACGTTTTTCCGCGTGTGTGTGCTCTTATATATATTTTTCGTGCATTTTTTATTCAGTTACCTGCATCGTTGATTATGTGTATAGCGTCTGTTATTTAGCC
>NW_021704226.1:24107-30658 GCF_003719485.1 Trypanosoma conorhini | reverse complement strand
GGCGGCTGGACGTCATCTCGTGACCCCGTCACGCCGCACTGCGCTTACCCCAACGGCGAGGCCGTCATTGAACAGTTTGGCTTCGAGCACTGGCACCCTTGGCAATCGGTTGTGGCGCTGATCGTGTACCAATTGGGCCTCGCCGCGATCGGGTCCATCTCGCTTTACATCCATGGCGCGAGGCGCCGGGGGAGGTTGGCCTTCGTAAAGAATCTTGACTCCCGTGTGGCGTCGCCCCGTGCGATCGCCTCCGCACGGAGCAACGACGAGCTGTCGGACTCCGACGTGACGCCGATGGACGAGATTCCGACGCCCTCCGCCGCATACACTGAGGCGTCGCACCTCGACGAGGGCGGCCCCTCGCATCCTGCGAATGACGCTGTGGAGTTGACCCGCCTCAACACCGCCGCGCCCAAAGCGAACAGGGGTGTGTAGCTGCAACGTGGCACTCGCCGCGTTGAGGGCGAAGCGAATACGTGAGTAGGAATTTTTGTTTTGTTTGTCTCCCCTCTGGAATTTATTTGAGCCCTTTTGCGGGTATGTGTGTGTTTCCTAGCTGCCTCCTTTTTTACTCCCCAGGTGTGCTTGTTTGATTAATGTCGCGTGTTCCCAGTGACTTTTTTTCGGTTTGGGTGATGGTGACGGCTGAAGGAGGAACGCGGAGGGTTTTCTTTGCGTGGCTTGCGTTCTCGCAATGCCCCGCTTCTGCGCCTGGGACGCAAACGCCCCTCATGTCCGTTTTGCCCGTCGTCGCGCTCCTGCGCTGTCCACGCTTTTTTTTGTGGAGCTGACCTTCTCACCTTCAGCGGCTTACCTGCTGACGTGTGCGTGTGTGGGGGTGGGTTTAGAGTGCGTATTTTTATTGGGGGTACCTTTAACTTTTCCGTGTGCCTGATGGCCTTTCCCCGCCGTGTGGGGCCCAAGGAGAGGCTGCGGCGCGTGGGCCGCGGGTGGCTTCTTGCGCCCCACTGTTGGGGCGGGAGAGTCCCCCGCACGCCTCCGTGAAGTTGTCCTGGGCGTGCACTGTGAATACGCGCGAGTGGGGTGGGGGCAGCCTGGAAGCCGTGGAAGTGTTTGCGCGCGTGGGCTGCGCTGCCTTTTGTCGCCGCGAAGGACGAGCCAAGACGAAGAAACGCGATGGGGAATTAAAGAAAAACATCGGTCGTATGCGGGTATTAGTTGGAAAAGATTGTGTAAAAAGATGCGATATGAAGTAAAGGGAAGGGATACTGGGGCTCCCGCTATTCTCCTGCGCAACGGCCAGCAACAAGGTGGACTGTGCTCCTTGCTTTCGTCTGTGTGCGGGTCGCGGGCTATGTGTGGGTTTTTTTTTTGCCTCACGTCCATTTTTTTGTTCCTCCCTTCCCTCTTTCTTTGTATCTCGAGGCCTGGCAGCGTCCTTCGCCTGTGCCGCCGCGCCGATTTATGCCACTCCTCGCGCATTGGTTTTCTGCGTGTGTTTATCACGCTGATCACACCCGTGTTCCTCTTCGCCTTTTCCTGCATCGCATGCATTCACACACACACACACACATACATACAAATTCGTGCCGCCAACGGCGCAGCTCAGGGAGGTTCGTCGGTCGCAAATATGATTAAGGCGTTGGGAAAAGACGTGGGTCGTGGGCGCCAGCGAAGCGATCGCAGCGACTTTTGGGTTTCCCCACCGCAGCGGTACGTGGTTAACCGGCACAGCCCCAAGGTGGTGCCGCACAGCCTCTCCGTCATTGTGGTTGTTGACCCCCACATGGTGGAGCCCACGGCGTTCCTTCAGCCCATAGCGCCGCTTGTGAGCGACGCGGGAAGTCGCGCGGCGACGGAGAATGGGTCCGTGTCCTCGCCCGGGCCAAACTCCGCGAGTGACGCTGTGATTCCTTCGTTTTTTAGAATGAACGTCTACGTGTGGGAGGACACGACGCTACGGGAGATTGTGGAGGAGGTGTTGTCCTCGAGCGCGGCAGCCAAGGAGGTACTGCTGCCCAGCGATGCCGCCGCCGTCCCTGCTGCGGAGGGGGAGGGGGAGGCAAGCAAACCATCGCTCTCCTCTGGAGAAGAGAAAGCGGAAAAGACGGAGGGAGGAGAGGAAAAGGATAATTGTAAGAATAACAGTGCACCGAGGGAGGAGGCGGGAGAAGCGGCTGATGGTGCGTCGGTTGAATTTGATGATGGGAGCGTCTCCGTTAACGGAGACGTGGCAGGTGAGGAGCCGGCCACTAAACGCGTACGCACAGAAGGTGAGAAGACGCAGGAGCCGTCAAGGGAGGCCCCGCCGTCCGCAGCAGGGGCTCAACGGGGGAATAGGCGACCGCAGCGGATGCCGGTTGCCAAGGTGCGTGTTTCTCATGTCTTTGTGGACGCCGACAAGAAGCCGCAGGTTAGAGACATGGCGGTTCTGCGCGTTGATAGGCCTGTCTTCCACGCAGGGGACTACACCACCATGCATGAAATACGTACTTCCAAAGCGGGAGGACGAGGATGGAAAAACGGGGACCTGTTGGTGCTATCGCCCACCATACGACACTACAAAACCGCGTCCTCGTGAGACTGTGGCTGCATGTGAAAAAGAAGAAGAGCAACGCTGGAAAGAAAAGTAGGGATGCATAGACGAAAATGGCGGGGGCGTCGCAGGTGTACACGCTTCTCTGGCTGTGCCTGTCTCCGTGCGTGTGTGTGTGTGTGTGCATGGGTGCAGCGGCACGGACACGGTATGCACTTTCTGCCCTAACTTATTATTATACCCTCTCATTTTTTTCCTCCTCCCCTGCGATGGGTGGATGTAGGCGTGACGGCGTGTGTGCTTCTCTTTTCTGCGTGGCTCTCTCTTTCTCTCTTTTTTTTTCGTTGTTTTCTTGTTGTTGTTTGTTTTTACTTTTTTTTTCTGGGGCGAGGGGAGTCTCTGTCTCTCTGTTTGTTGTTTGCCTCATCAGTCGGGTTGGCGCCGAACGAGGAGGAGGACGCCGCCCACCTGGCGGCGGTGGCGGCAGCTTCCTGCGTGTGTCGTCGCACTGCCGCCAGTCCTTCGCCTCGTGCTTTGCCCTCCCCCGCTTGTGGGGAGTCTCTTTCTCATTCTCGCTCGTTTTTTTTCCCCCTTTCCCTCTCGCTTTTCGTCTCTCTCCCGCCACAGTCTCAAGCGACTTCATTAATTTTTTTTCTTTTTGGTTTTAAGTCACCTGCACTTGGGTTAGGCCGTTGGTTTGCGTGTTTTTGTTTCTTTGTTGTTTTTCTTCTTCTTCTTATTTTTGATTTTTGCCGTCGCCACCGCCGCTGCCTGGGGCACGAGGCGGCAGGGAAATGGAGGGGTACGTCGACCTGGAAAAGGCGCTTGGGGTGGCCATCAAGGCGGCGCGGAGTGCCGGCGACATCATGTGGGAGTTCTACCAACTTCGCCGGGAGCACGCCGCGGCGCGGGCGACGCGGGAGGGCGGCTGCCAGGCCCCATCCGCCGCCGCCGCCGCCGCCCCGCCGAAGCCGAGCCCGCTGGAGCTGCTCCAGATCCAGACGAAGTCCTCCGCCAACGACCTTGTGACGCACTACGACACCCTCTGCGACGAGACGATCATTAAAATCCTGCAGCGCCACGATGCAAAGGTGGAGAATGAAAAGCAAAAGGCGGGATTTGCGTCGTTTCAATTCCGATTCATAACGGAGGAGGCCAGCCCCGACGCCCCCCTGACCGACGACCCGACGTGGATTGTCGACCCAATCGACGGCACCATGTCGTTCGTCCACGGCGGCTGCGACTGCTGCGTCAGCATCGGGCTCGCCATTAAGAAGCAGACGGTGCTCGCGGTTGTGTACTGCCCCTTTCTTGGGAGCCCGCAGAATTCGATGGATGACTCAAGCCCCACCGCCGTCCCGGTGGGGGAATTGTACACCGCCATCCGTGGAAAAGGGGCATTTCTCAACGGACAAGCCATCCGCGTCGCCGCGGACGTCGTGCCCACGACGGCTCTGGTGACGTTTAATTGCCCCACGCGCGTCAGACTTTCCGAGGAGGAGATGTCGAAGAGCAAGTCTCAATGGGAATCCATCAAGCGGGAAAAGCACCAGAAAATCCTTGAGGCTGCGGGGCATATTCGCAAGGAGCTTGCCATGCTTCCCGTGCAGGGCCTTCGCAGCTATGGTGCCTGTGCCCTTATTCTCGCGCAGGTTGCAGCAGGGCGCGTGGATCTCTACATGGAGCCCGCGGGCATGGTGTGGGATGTGTGCGCCGGAAGTCTTTTGGTGACAGAAGCCGGCGGTGTTGTAAAGAACATCAGAGGTGGTGAGTTTGGGCTGGAGGGCGGCACGACGATCATCGCGGCGGCGAACGAGACGCTCGCCGAGTACGCAGCCAAACTCTGCAGCGAGGTGGGGTATGGGAATTACTGGGAAAAGTAAAAATTGTGGGGACGTGGGAGGGGTGGGTGGGAAGGGGGGAAGCTTCTGAAACGGTAAATAAGGTGAGACTGCGAGGGGCCAGCAAATTAAAAGCGGCTTTTTCTTTTTGTATCTCTCCTTTATTGTTTTCTTTTTCTTCCTCTTCTTTTCTGTCCCCCTCCCACTGAGCCGCACCTCAGACTTATCCCTTGCTTCCACTAGGCACATCCGTCGCGCTTCCGCAGCGTCGCGAGGGGCAACTTCTTGTTTTAATGTGGGAGTGTTCTTTTTGTTTGCTTGTTTGTTCTTTCTTGGGGTTGTTGTTGTTTTCTTTTTCTTTTTTAGACTTCTCAGCCTATTCTTTTTTTTTGCTTGCGTTCTCTTTTTGTTTTGTTTTATTTTCTGTTTCTTTGCGTTCATCGCTCCCCCGGGCGTCTGTTTTCTCCCCCAAAGGGGGCTGCCGCCGCCGTTGCCCGCGCCGCGTGCCTCTCCGCCTCCCCCACGACTTTGCCGCGCAGGACGTCGAGCACCGCGCCCGCCCGCAGAAGCAAAAGGAAGCAAAAAAGAAAAAAAACATGGACGGCCAGCCGGCTCTCGGCGGGGACTTTCGGAACCGCAACGTCACGCTTATTATTCTCTACTGCTTCCTCGACGGCGCCTGCTTCAGCGTGTGGAGCGCGCAGCTCCTCCCCGTGCTTGTCAACAGGCTCGGCGGGGACCGGGCCGTCGGGTGGTCCGCCGCCGCGAGCGGGATAGCGCAGATTGGGGGCGCCACAGTGGCGGGCTACGTGGGCGACAAACTCCCGCGCGCCGAAAGCATTCGGACCGCGTTTTGTTGCGGCATTTTGGCGGTCGCCGCAACGCTGGTGGCGGTGCGTCTTCTGACCATGCCCGCCATCTACATCACGCAGGCCCTCTGGGGCGTGTACATGGGTGTGGCGTCCACGAGCACGGAGGCGCTCTTCGCCGACAGCGTCCCCTCCGGGCGTCGGGCGTTCATCTACAACTTTAAGTGGATGGTGCAGACGCTGTGCTACTGCGTCGGCTACGCCGTGGCGCTGGTGATGCTGCTGTGCATGGGAAATGACTGGTCGGTACAAAGCATCCAGCTTGTCATGACGATTGGACTCGCGGCACACCCCCTGGCGCACGTCGTTCTCCTCCAGCTGCGGGACGAGGCCGCCCCGGCCCAAGACGAGGGCGGCATGTACTTTATCGTGAAGGCGCAGAAGCAACGGTGGCGGGAAGGGGAAGGGAAACAGAAGAGTAGCAACAGGCAAGTGAAGGCATTGGCCGTCACGCAGGAATCACCGCTACTTAGCGAAGCAAAAGCAAGTACGGCGGATTCGGAATCCGCCCTAAGTGGTCAAGGCGGGAGCGGCCACCATGCAGGGCCGCCCGCGGCCAATCAATCTGGGCCCTCACGCGAGGCGGAGGAGCAGGGACGGGAGCGGGAGAGAGACGTTTCCGGCTTCAAGGACGGCTGCGACAACGACGCCGTGGATGAGGCTCGCCTTGGCGGCGTTCACCTCTCACGCCGTAGGATTTGGGTTTTAATGGCGTTGCCGTATTTGGTGTGTTTCACGGAGTTCTGGATGTCGGTTGGCGCTGGCATGACGGTGCAGTACCTGACGCTCTTTCTCGTCAACGACTTCGGCGTCACCCCCACGTGGCTGATGGCGTCGTACATCACCATCTCATGCAGCACCGCGCTGTGTTCCACGGCGCTGCGCTACGTGGGCGAGCACTTTGTGGGGCGACTACCCGCCGTCATTACAGTGCGGCTGATCGGCACCACCTTCCTCTTCCTGCTGGCCACTGCGGTTGGCAGTGGGACGCCGCTGGCCGTCGTCCTCGTCTTCTTCATTGCGCGTAACGCGGCCATGAACTCCACCATGGGCGTCACCCGCAGCGTCATCATGGACTGCGTCTCAAAGTCCAGCCGCGCCAAGTGGTCCGCCTTTGAGAGCTTCTCCTCCCTCACATGGGCGGGGAGTGCGGTGATTGGCGGGTACATCGCCGAGGCCAAAGGCTACCAGTACACGTTTGCCGTCACAGCCGTAATCCACTACGTAGGGGCGTTCATACTCGTGCCGGCTGCCGTTGCGGCGCACAGCATGGAGTGGCATCTCCGTCAATTAAAGCAAGCAGGACGTGGCACCGACTGAGATTATGACCTTTTCGTCTTCTCT
>NW_021704226.1:0-24082 GCF_003719485.1 Trypanosoma conorhini | reverse complement strand
CCGAGGCCAAAGGCTACCAGTACACGTTTGCCGTCACAGCCGTAATCCACTACGTAGGGGCGTTCATACTCGTGCCGGCTGCCGTTGCGGCGCACAGCATGGAGTGGCATCTCCGTCAATTAAAGCAAGCAGGACGTGGCACCGACTGAGATTATGAACTTTTCGTCTTCTCTATATATATATATATATATATCTTTCTCTCTCTCTATCTATTTTTCTTTTCGTGGTGTAGTTGCTGTTTGCTGACTTGTTTAGCTACGCGGCTGTAACCACTTCCTTCCTTTACTTCTTCACGCCCACGCAACGGAGGGGCGGCTCGCTGTGAACGCCAGGGTCCCGGGAGACCGTGGCGGTAGCGTGGCATCTTGTGCCAGCACCGTTCGCCGGGGGGGGGGTCTCACGGGTTGTTGTTGTTTTTACCCTGGCGAAAGTAAAAGAAAAGAAAAAAAAAATAGTTATTGTGATTGTTATTATTTTTTTCAAGGTGAAAAAAAAGGGAGGAAAAAAAGATGGGGGAGAGTGAGGGAGAATGCGTGGGAGCACGGGGATGCAGCCCACCACCTCGCATCGGCTCTTCAAGGGGAACCCCCCGCACTGAGACGTGCACGACTTCTTTTTTTTTTTGTTTTTCGGCGCTGCCACCACTCTTCTCCGCCTTCTCTTCTTTCACTGCGCGCTTCCAGCTGCGGTTAGCCTCGCTGAAGTGCGTTTGTTGTTATTGTTTTTTTTTCTGTTTTCGCCTTAAGGAGAGGCACACGTGCGTGCGTGCGTGTGTGTGTGTGTAGCGTATGAGCGAGGGAGCTTGTGGTAGACGCCACAGGCGGAGGACCCTCCGTGGTGACTGGGCGGCGCTACACAACCCCAATGTCCGACGCGTGCTGGCCTTCTGCTTTATCGACGGGGCGTGCTTTTCACTGTGGTACTCGCAGGTGTTTCAGATCCTCATCAACCGCCTCTCTGGCGACACAACCGTTGGTTGGCTGTCGGCCACCTCTGGTGCGGCGCAGATGGCGGGCGCGCTTATTGCTGGCTTTGCCGTTGGCTTACCACGGCAGACGCTTATTAGGCTTGGCGCATTCAGCGGCATGGTGGCCGCCGCCCTCTCGCTCTTTGGCGTCTCCATGCTGCAGGTGCACGTCTTCTTCTTCTCCGCGATGCTGTGGGGGCTGTACTCCGGGATGGTCTCCACCGGGACGGAGGCGTTGTTCGCCGACAGCATCGAAACCGGCCGGCGCGACTTTGCGTACAACCTGAAGTGGGTGAACCAGACCCTGTGCGACTGCGTCGGCTCCGCAGCCTCGCTCGTCATGCTGCTGAGGCTCGGCAACGAGTGGGACGTAAGCAGCCTGCAGATGCTCATGTACACGGGTGTCTCGCTGCACCCCGTCGCCCAGCTGGCGCTCTTCACGCTGAAGGACAAGTATGCGCTGGAGGAATACGTGGGGGGCCACGCGTCGCAGCACGTCGTTGCCTCCGACGCCCCCGAGGCCCCAGGGCCCGGCAAGGAGGCGACAACACCCAGCCAGACGAGCAGCGACCCTCTCACCTCGAGCGAAGGCGTGTCGTCGACAGAGCACCCTCTGCTCGCCGCACCTGACACGCAGAATCCAGCCGAGGCGGCGACATTGGAGCTGGGGGAGTGCGCAAAATTGTATGAGGCCGGCGTGGCGCAGCGTGAGGCCGTTCTCGCCCGTCTTGCGCTGCGGAGCGCACGAAAGGAAAGGGCGTACCTTGCGGCGCAGGAGGCGCGAAACCCGGCGGCGCGCGCGGTGGCGGCGGCGTGGCACCATGCAACGGCCGCCTTTGAGTGGTCGGCGGTGCCGTATTTGGTGTGCCTCTTTGACTTTCTCGTGGCAGTTGGCTCCGGCATGACGATGCGGTACATCCCGCTCTTCTTCGTCAACGACTACCATGTGTCACCGGTGGTTCTCATGAGCGTGTACATTGCCATCTCCGTCACCACCGCCGCTATATCGACGCTGGTGCGGTACCTCGGGGCGCACTACGTGAGTCGGGTAGCTGCCGTCTTTTCGGTGCGATTGGTGGGCACGACGCTGCTCCTCTTGATGGGTCTGACGCACCTCAATCTGTACATCCTGCTTCCGATATTTGTCCTTCGCAATGCATTGATGAACTCCACCCGCGGCGTCACCCGCAGCGTCATCATGGACTGCGTCTCAAAGTCCAGCCGCGCCAAGTGGTCCGCCTTTGAGAGCTTCTCCTCCCTCACATGGGCGGGGAGTGCGGTGATTGGCGGGTACATCGCCGAGGCCAAAGGCTACCAGTACACGTTTGTCGTCACAGCCGTATTCCACTACGTGGCGCTGCTGGGGCTCGCCCCGGCGCTGTATGGGGCCCGCGAGGTGGAACGGGCCCAGCGCGAACGTCGCTGGAGAGAAGACGCCGAGGAAAAGGGGTGGAAACGAGCCCTGCGTCGTCTGGGCTCCACCGGTGCCGTTTCGCCGACGAACGCGATTGAGGAGCGCGCGGATCCGCAGCAGCCGGCCGAGGAAAGGTCCTGCCACCCTCCGATGAAGTTTGAGTCACACCGCGGCGAGGGAGCGCGTGAAGCACGCGATGCCGCTTGCCGCGTGGAAGTGGCAGCAGAGGCATCTACACGTTCCGACACAAATGTGGCCTCCCGCAGCGGGTAGCCGCTGTTCAATCGGACGGCGACAGCAGAAGCCCTTATTTGGTGTTTTGTGCATCTTATCTCTATTTACTTTTGCCTTGGTTGTTGTTGTTTTTTCTTCTTCTTCTTTTTTGATTTGGATTCGCTTCCTGCCTGCTCTTATTCACTCAGCATGTCATTATTGTTCCTGCATCTTGAGTATCTCAGCACCCCTTCTTTCCTTTTCTTTTCACTCTCTCTATTGGAAATGCACCTGCGCTGTGTGCTTTTTCTCTCACTGTGTGGGTGCCTCTGCGAAAAGGATGCGAGAAACAAGTCTTGCCTTTGTTGTAAATATATATATATATATGTTTGTGTGTGTGTGAGAGAGAGAGAGGGGAGAAATTCGAGTTTATTTGTTTCTTCTTTTCAGTGTTGTTTTGTTGTTTCCAGCTGATGCTCACACTGTTGTAATAACGGAGGGGCGATGGGCACACGCGGCCGCGACGTGGTGCCTGGCGGAAGTGCGGTGGGTTTAGTCGCGGCCCCCCGCCGTCGACGTGCATCTGTGGTGTCTTTCTGCGCAACTTGCTCCCCGCCTTTTGTGCCGTTTTCTTTTTTTTTCTTTTTGCCGTTTTGCTCTGCCGCTGGGCGCGTGTGGAGGGTTGTTGCCGGCGCCCCGAGCCGCGCCGGGAGGAGGGACGCCACTCACCGCCGGGAAAAGGGAGGAGGGGGCGGGGGCGGAAATGGTGCAGTGCGCCCCCGCCGGCGCCGGGGACGCGGCGGAGACGTACGTCGCAATGGCAGTGCCGCTCCTGCACATGCTGCAGCAGCGGCAGACGGCGCAGGCCGCGGTGGTGGCGGACGAGATGCGGCGGCGGTGGGGGGAGCAGGCGGGGCCGGCGACCGAGTTGCTGAGGCTCCTGCGGCCCCACGCCACCGCGCGGCAGGAGCCACCGGAGGAGGAGGAGGACGGCCCTGCAAGCAGCACCTCCGCCGGCGACGGCGGCAGTGACAGTGACGGCAGCAGCAGCGACGAGGAGGAGGAAGACGAGGATGCGGAGGGCGATGCCGCTGTCGAGAGCGGGGACGTGATGCAGACACTGCGGCAAATTATTGAGCGGCTCCCGCCCCGCGACGCCGCGGGATCGCCAGCAACCGCGAGGGCCACGGCACCGGCGGAGCTGGCGGAGGAGACCGAAACTGAGGAGGAGAAGCGCATCTTCAGAGACATCGCTGGGGCCGTGGAGCGTGAGATGAAGCGGCTGGCGGTTATACGAAAGCACCGCTGAACGAACGCGGCACCCGTTGAAGTATGGGGCGAAGCGTTGGACGTGTGCCGCACCACGTGGTGCGGCCCTGTATTTTTTCTTGTCCCCGCCTTGCCTGCGTGTATGCCAATCTTACGAAGAGGCGGAGGCGACGCGCGGTTGCTTACGTGCATGTGCCCCTCCACAGACACACGTCGATGGTGCGCTTTTAAAGGCGTGTACGCGTACAGTTCTTTACTTCTCCCTCTTGCTGTTGTTTGCATTTAGCTCTCTCCCGCTCTCCCGCTGTGTGTGTGTGTGTGTGTTTCAACTGCGAGAGGTCGATGCGGCGCACATGGATACGGCTAGGTATGACGACCGTCACCAACGGAGGCGGCGGCACCACCATCACCAACACAGCTGCAGCACCAGCAGCAGCGGCGGCGGCGGCGGTTGTGCTTCCTCTGCAGTCGCAGCGTCGCATACGTGAAATCATGGTGCGGCGTATACTGCTCTCCTCGAAACCGCTCACGTCGCACGAGTTTGTAGAGCTGGTCAGGCGCGAGTATCACCAGGTAGAGGCGCCCGCACAATCGAAGTCAGGATCGGCGCACGAGGCTGAGGGCGCTGAGGGCCCGGCGACGCGAGCGGCGGGGAGTCGGAGGAGAAGTGACGTGGAAGTGATGGGGGACGCCGCAGCGCATAACCCCGTGGCGTACCTTCGCGGTTACCTCAGCTCTGCGTCGACGGAGACTGCTGGCACGCCGCCCGCCCGTGCCGCGGCCGCTCCCTGCCCTGTTGAGGCAACTGTGCGTTTACTGCTGGCCCTCGACTCACAGTTTCGCCTCTCCTCAGCTGGATATGTGTGCTACCCGAACTTGCCCTCGCTGTTTCTTGCCTCGAGTAATGTGGACCAGGATGCGGCGTGGGTGCAGGCGGGGCGTCGAATCCTGCGAGCGGACGAGGCGAGGCCCCGCGGCAGCGGCGGTGATGTTGCTGTCAGGGCGGCAACTGGGGAGGGCGCGGGGGAGGCGTCCCGCTGGACGTACATGCTTAGCCTTTGGTTCATGCTGGACGCCTTAGCCGAGTCGGTCGAGGCGGTGGGCGAGAAGGGCGCGGCAACCGGCAGCCACGGCGCGCACGCCAGCGCGTTCGTTTCAACGCAGCTCATGCATCACTGGATAGCTGCGGCTGACGCGCGTGAGCTGCCACCGCTGCTGTTGCAGGAACTCGCGGCCGCAGGGCAGCGGGACGTCCCAAGCGCACGATGCGTGTCCACCTCGCTGGAGCTGCGGGAATCTGTGGAGGGGAACGACATGTTCCGGCGCTGGTGCTCCGAGGCCAGGGAGGGCTACATGAGCGACATCCTCCTGCATGCCCCGCAACTCACCCAGACTCACTCGCTGCTGTTGCAGCAGGTCAACGACCAGTTGGCATACCTATTTACCTTCATGCTTGGCGCCCCCATCCCGCTGGGTCGGCTGTCGGCGCTGATTCAGTGGGCGAGTCTTCCCTTTGCGGAGCACTACCGCTCCCTGCTTCACTTCCTCCTCCTCTACGCGGGCAACCCCGCCGTGGCACAGATGGAGCGGCAGTTGCGACGGCGCCGCAAGGCCCAGAAGCGATGGACGGATGTGCTGCGGTCCCGCCTGAAGGAAGCCGATGGTCGCCGCTGGCACCCTGGCAAAAGTTACATGCTGGCGGGTCGCTACGCCTCGCGTGAGCGCGTGGAAGAGACGCCAGGCGCTGCGTTCGGCAGCTACGACCACGGCGGTGCGTCGGGTGGCAAGGAATCGGGGGAGAGACGGATATCCAGCGAGCTGTGTGCGCTGTGGCTGCGGAACAGCGGCGGCACCCTCGTTAACGCGAAGGAGACGGCTGTGTGTCGTTGCCTCTTTTTGCAGCCGGCGGAGATGACGCCGCTTGAGGTGACGACGCAGACCCCGTCCGAGGTCCTGGAGGGTTTTGCTGGGGCGGCGGGGGTGGAGAATGACGTGGTGGTCTTCTCTGTTTTGCCGTACGTCTTCGAGCGCCGTGTCTGCCGCGTAATTCGTGCGTGGTGGGCGCTCGAGGGGCAGTACACCACGAAGGTGCGGCCGAGCGGGGCCGTCGCCGTCGTCCCTGTGTGGCGGCTCTGTCAGCTCTGCCTCTGGGAGCATGAGTACGGGGCCGCCGCGGCTAGCAAGATGATGCTGCACTATTTGAGGTCGGTGATCGTAAGGGAGGCCTCCGTGCAGCTGCTGCCGCCGCCCACCGTGGCCGACGCGACGGCGACGCCCATGGAGGATGCGGGGCGTTGGCTGGTGGCGCTCCGCTCCACGACGGAAGAGCTGTGACCAAAAGAAGAAGAGAGGCCCAGAAGAAATGCTCAAATGGAGAGATTTAACCCCCTGCAAAAGTAAAACACGCATTTCTTCACGGCCGGTTGGCATACGTGGTTGTTTTGTTTTTGTTTTACTTTTGCAGGGGGTTAACTCTCACCATTTGAGCATTTCTTCTGGGCCTCTATCTGCCCCTGCGTCCCTTCCTTGCACAGCTATACTATCTACGCAACCCTGTTTCTTTGCTGCCTGCGCGGTTGTCCTCGTCGCGTCCCTGCAGTTGTTGTTGTTGTTGTGTGTGTGTGTGTGTGTGTTCTTGTGGCGGAGGGCGTTTCTTCCTCTCGCTCTTCTCTCCTTTTTGTTTTCTCCTTGTGTCTGGGCCTACGTCCTTGCGTGTGTCACCTCTGTTTGCGTGTTTTTCTTAACTGTTATTCTTCTACTCGTTGCTGCGGCTCATTGTGGGAGTTGTCGTCGGCGTCAGATGTCGCGTGAGGCGCGGGTGGAGGTCGAGTGTTGTGAGGCGGACGCGCGTGAGGCGCCGCAGCAGGCGCCGGTCGAGCCCCCGCAGTTCGGCCTCTGGCCCGGCCTGGCCCTCGCGGGGATGTACATCGGCAGCAGCATTCTGCTCTTCCTCGCGATACGCTACAGCAAGCTGCTGGAGAAGCGGGGGGAGGTGTCGTACGACAGCACGGCGATTGTGATGTCGATTGAGGCGACGAAGATCCTCGTCTCGGTGGCGCTGCGGTACGCGGCGAGCGGGGAATTTCTGCCGTACAGCGTGACGCTCGGGCCGCGGCGCGGGCAGCTGTGGCGGATGAGTTGGTTCTACCTCGTCCCCGCCCTCCTCTACGCCCTGTACAACAACCTCACCTACCTGAACCTCCGCCATTTTGACCCCGGCACGGTGCAGCTCTTCATGCAGACCCGCATCCTCTTCACCGGGGTTCTCTTTGTGCTGCTGCTCCACCGCTCCCTCTCCCTGCGGCAGTGGGGGGCGCTGGGGGCCCTCACCGTCGGCCTCTTCATCAAGTACTTCTCCCCCACCGTGGTGCAGACGGTGGGGGTGAGCCTGCTGGCGGTCCAGCTGCAGGCGTTTCTCTCCTCCCTCGCCGGGGTGTACAACGAGATGGCCTTCAAGCGTGAGGCCTGCACCAGCATTCACCTGCAGAACTTCTTCATGTACTTGTACGGCTTTTTTTTCAACCTGCTGCTTGGTCTCCTTGTGGCCCCGCAGGAGTACCTTCGCGGGAGCATCTTTCGCCACCCGCACGTTATCTTCATTCCTATCATCTTTTTGGGAGCCCTCAACGGCCTCACCGCGGCGTTTATCCTTAAATTCATCAACGTCATCGTCAAGGCCTTCGCCGCGGCTGTGGAGGTGGTTCTCATGTCAGTGGTGGCGGCCGCCGTCCTCGGCGAACCGCTCACGCAGCAGGACCTCATAGCCGGCGTCATCGTCACGTGCTCCGTCTACCTTTACTACACCAAAGGCTGCGGCAGCGAGGCAACGTTTAAGCCCAAGTAACGAGGCCATTGAAGGACGCAGGAGGAGGACACGGCGCGGGGAGGAGAGGCAACAGCGGCGGGAAGAAATAGAAGGGGGGTGGAAAGGAAAGAGAGGCAATGAAAAACAAAATCAAACTCATCTTGTGTTGACGCCTCGTGGAACTCAGGGAGAGGGAGGCGGGATGTCATCCTCGCGTTGCCATCGAAGCTGCCGTGGGGGTGCAGCGCAGAAGTGTGCCTGTGCGTGACAGTCCTTCGCCGACTTTGCTGGGCGGGCTGGAGTAGCAATGAGGGGAAGGAATGTGTCATTTCAAGCTCTCCCCTCTCCTTGCCGTGCAAAAATGATAACAAATAAGCACATTAAAACTGGTTCCCCTCTCTCTCCCATGCACACACACACGCTCGCTTTCCTCTGTATGTGTATCGCTAGGCGACGAGAAGGGAGCGGCAAGCGAAGCAGCAGCCGCGGCAGCAGTGGAATGCAGCCGGCAGGGATACGTCGCATACGCTCCAGCTCCACTGAGCAGCGGCGTTCGAGCAGCAGCGGCGGCGTCGCCGGGGCCTCGACGCAGCAGCGGGGGTTGTACGACGTTGACGACATAACCACCCTGGACAGGCACCGCCGCCTCTCCGTCTTGGAGGCGGAGCTGCGACGCTGGAAAGAGAAAGCCGCTGTGAGCGCGCGGGACGCCAGCCACCGTGAGCAGGAGCTTCACCGCGTCAAGTACGAGCACGCCACGGCGCGGCAGCAGCTCGAGAGCGTCATCCGTGACTTGTTAGAGAAGCAGAAAAGCCTTTCCGAGGAGCTGCGGCAGAGCCGCCGTGAGGCGCAGCTGCTTCGTGAGGAGGCGGCGGAAAATCATTCGTTGCTGGCAGTCGCGCAAGAGGCGCAGCATCTGCAGCTGCAGCGGGAGTTGGAGGCAAGTCAAAGTCGTGAGGCGGAAGCCGCAGAGGAGCTCTCCGTCGTGCTGGAAAAGCTGTCCAAGGCAGACTCGTATATCAAGACCCTCTCCGATGAGGCCGTGGAGTATCAGCTGGAGATTGAGCGGCTGCAACGGCAGCTTGACACTGCCGCAGAGGAGATAAACCAGAAGCAGGGAGCGAGAGAGGTGGAGCGCAACTTGCGGACGTCTGCGGAGGCGGCGCGCAGGCAAAAAGGTGTCCGGGAATTATGGACAGAGCTGGCGACCGCGGCGCTTGAGTGCGCCGACAGCTGTGACGCCGTGAGTCGTGAGTGCGACGAGCTCATCGACGTCATCAAGGAGGAGCAGCAGCGTGCTGGCCAGAGGCAAAATAGTATTGTCGGCGCCGGCGCCGGCGGAACCGACACTGTCGCGGTGGAAATGGCGGGGAAGAAGGACCCTCCGCAGGGGCGTGTCACATTCATGTCGTGCAAACCCACAGGGACGGAGCTTGAGCGCCTCCTGCACGCGTCACTCGCCCCGCAGCCGCACGGAGACCGCGCTGGCGACGGCAACGGCGATTCCGCCGTTTGGGAGGGCACGAGCCGTGTGATTGCCCGGCTGCTGCGCGGCATGCAGATGGCGTTGCGTGAGGCCAAAGACGACGTCCTCGTCGCGGGCCGTGCCTACGCGGAGTTGTGTCGCGCGGGCCGCGGCGTGGCGGAGGAGGCAGCGGAGCTGCAGGCTGTTTGCGGCGAGGCGCGTTCCACGGCCGCTGCGCTGGCGGAGCAGCTCGCACGCGCGCAGCAGGACCTCCGCACCGAGACGAAGCGCGCGGATCACCTGCAGGCGTCACTGGACGAAACCTCCAACATCATGGCGGAGGCCGCGGCGCTCGCGGAGGAGCGCACCTCCCGCATGGACAAGCTGCTTCGCGAGAATGCAGCCTTGGAGGAGGCGCTGCAGGCACAGCGAGCGTCCCTGCGGGACCGCGATGACGCCGTCGCCGCGGCGGAGCGGAATCTACGGGCGTTGCAGGACACGATGCGGCGCGAGCAGACGGAGTGGTACTCGATGCGTGAGGAGCTGCAGCGCACCAGGCGGGAGGCCAAGGCGGCGCAGGAGGACCGTGACGCGGCGAGGTCTGAACTGCGCGAAGCGGAGCGCAGCCTGCAGAGGCTGAAGGAGGCGGCGCAGCAGAGCGATGTCGACTGCCGGTACCTGCGCAAGTGCATCGAGGAACTGCAGCGGCAACTGGCACAGACGCAGGAGGACCGAGACGCCCTACGTGAGGCGGTGGAGTCGGTGGAGCGGGAGAAGCGACAACTGCTGGTCCAAGTAGACCGCTTGCAGCGGGACGGCGGTGGCGCCGCCACCGCCGCTGGAGTTGGAGGTGGCCTCTACGCCACCGTGCCCGCTTCCTCGCCGCCGCAGCAGCGGAATGGGGGGCAGCGCGAGGAGGCGGAACTGGCGGCGCCCAGTGTGAAGCCTCGCGACGTTGCGTCGCCGCGGCAGCCTTCGCAGGGGCCAGGGCCGATGGATAGAGTGCGATGGTGGGAGGAGAAGCTGCAGGCGATTACGTCTTCCGTGTCGGCATCTACGCCGCTCGTCAGCACTCCGCCGGTCTCTCGAAACGAAGAAAAGTTCGGCTTGACCGAAGATTTGCATCTACTCGCCACGAACGGTGCGACTCTCGCCTCGTTGGCGTACGGAGCCTCGCCGCCGGCGGAGAAACACGATGGCAACCGCGTCGGCATGTAGTGCGTGAAGCGTATTCGTTTTTTTTGTTTTTTTTTTCCTTTAGGTTCTTATCAGCAGGAGGTGACGAATGCGGGGGGCGCCGGTCTGTTTCTACTTGTGTGCCTGTACTCTGTTTTTGTTTTTAACCCCCCTTGCTGTTTGGCCTTCTTTTCAGAGCTGTTGTCTAACGCTGTGATTGACGCAACTTTACTTCATCTGCGTATGTGCATATATATATATATATGTGTGTGTGTGTGCATCTGTGTGAGTGTGTGCGTGTGTGTGCATGTTGGACTGCCGAGTGGTGGGGGAGGGGGAGGGGGAGGGGGAGGGGCGAAGTTCCTCGGCTCCTGTTGTGTTTCAGTATCCCCTTCGCCTCCCGCCGTGTTTCCTTTTTTCTGGTTTTTCCTCGGTTTGTGTGTGTGCGTGTGCGGCTGCAGGGCAGAAAGGGGGGGGGAAGAAAAAAGGCGGGGAGAAGGAGTGGGGGGCGTTGGAGGGCGTCCGACGCGAACACCACAATTCCTCCCCACTCCCGCCCGAAGAGCGTCGCATGGAAGTCGCTGTGGCGCCGTTGCCCTTCCTCGCCTCCGCCGCCGCGCGGGTGCCGCAGCAATGGTCGCTGCTTGCCCACCACCGCAACTCGCGCCAGCCGCCGTCGCAGAGGCACGCGGAGACGTCCTCCACCTCCACCTGCGGCGCGGCGGAGGGAACGTGCGACGGCGGGAGTGTTGGCGCCCCCGCCGGGGCGGTCGCCGCCTTGCCGCGTGGTCTGACGGATGCTCACGAGGAGGAGACGCCGCCGCGCTCTCCGACGGTCTCCACCGTCTCCGTTCTCTGGCGGGCGCCGCCGAGCGAACCCCCCGACGGCCGCGGCGGCGCCGGTGGGGGAGGCCGTGGCTCAGCAGCGTCTGCTGCAGTGGAGCGGGACGGTGGGGGAAACAGACTACTAACGTTCCTGCAGCGGCGTGCCTCTCCGTGCCAGCACGCGGAGGCGGAGGGTGCGCTGGGCGCCTTCGCGGCGGTGCTGGCGCAGGTGCGCGCGGTACACCTTTCGCGGTGCCCCTTGTGTGCCCCACGTCGCCCACCGAACTGGTGGACCCCAGCACGGGAGGAAAAGCGGTGCCGCGAGACCTCGCATGGCAGGCGCAACCGCAGCATCAAAAAGCTGCGGCAACACAAATACGACGACGGTGGTGAGGACGCGGACAACGAGGAGGATTCGGAGCTGGACACTTTGGGGCGTCCACGCACCCCTATAGACGGCGCAATGGGAGACGGGGAGAGGCCGGGGCTGCTGCTAGAGAAGTGGGACACCAGAAACTGCTTACAAACATCCTTGACGGTGGCGCATCAGCGGCTGCGTCTAGAGGCAATGGCGTTTCTTGAGCACGTCTACAGTCGCCGAGAGCATCTCCACGCGACGCGCCCTGCCATGTACGCTGTGCGTCCAGATGCACATCTGTTGCGGCAGGAATGTGCCGCACTTGGTGGCATCGTCCTCGTCGAAGCCCTCTTGCTGGGACTGTGACACCAGCGGGGGGCAAGTATCACACGGTGCGCAGTTGTGATTGTTTTCGTGTCGATCATTAATTTTTTTTTTTTCCTTCTTGTTGCTGTTTTTTTTTTTGCTCGGGCTACGTTTGCTTGCCTGATTTTTTTTTTCTCCCCCTGCCTGTCTGCCTGCCTGCACTCCTGCTCCTGCTCCTCCTGCTGTGGCGGCGGCGGTGGGGATGGTGGCTGCTGTTGCTCTCACTTGCTGTCGCTTCCTCCTCCCTGCACGGCGGCGCCAAGGGCGGAAAGCTTGCGTGTCTGTGTGTGCGGGACGAAGGAAGGAAGGGAAGGGGAAACGGCAAAATGTCGTCCGACGACGAGCAGGGGTTGGGCGATTTGTTTGCCGCCGGCGACGAGGAGGCGGAGGTGGAGTGCCCCATCGAGGAGATTGTCGTGGACCGCGTGCGGCTGAGTCGCGAGGGCGCGACGAACGCGGGCTTCGCGATACGCCTGGAGTGCTTTGACCGCGAGTCGCCCGCGGAGGCGGAGGACGGCGCGGGGCGGCGTCTTCTCCCGCTGCACGTGTACGTCCGCCACAAGCGGCACAGTCTGTGGGGTCACAAGCTGTGGAATGCCGCGAAGTACCTGGTGAAGCGGATGGACGGTGGCATGATTGACGTGCGCGGGAAGGCGGTGCTGGAGCTCGGCGCCGGGCTGGGAGTTCCGTCGCTCGCCGCCTTCCGCAACGGCGCCCGCTGCGTGGTGGTGACCGACTACCCGGACCCCGACCTCCTCGAGATCCTCGACATGAACGTGCAGGCAAACTGCACCGCGGACCTGCTTGACGCCGACGCCGCGGCGTTTCTCGTGCGGGAGGCGGAGCGGCTGAAGCTGGCGCGGGCGCCGGACGCGGGCGACGAGAGGGCGCTGTCCGAGGCGGAACGCCAAGGCGCGCTGCGCACGCGCTGCGTGGTGGAGCCGCTGCTCTGGGGCAAGGAGGAGCACATTCGTAAGGTGCTCTCGTACACCGGCGGCGGCGGTTTTGAGGTTGTGCTGCTCTCTGACATTCTTTTTAATCACGTCTGCAACGACGACCTGGCGGACACGCTTGTGCGCGTCCTGCAGCGCAGCCGGCACGCCGCCGCGTACTGCGTCTTCTCCCACCACCGCGCGCACAAGCAGGTGGAGGACCTGGAGTTCTTCGACAAGTGCGTGGCGCGTGGGCTGCGCTGCGAGCAGGTGGACGAGGAGAGCTACCCCATGATGTTCCCCGACGACCGCGGCCCGGTGGAAATCCGGCAGCCGGTCAAGGCGTACAAAATTGTGCGCCGCTTCGACGACGCGGGGGCGGCGCTGGACCCCGGGAACGACGCCTTCGACGTCGTCATTCAAGGGACGGGGATGGTGCAGTCGATGGTGTCCGCTGCGCTCGCCCGCAGCGGCGTCCGTGTGCTGCACTGCGACGGCGAGGACGACTACGGCGGCGCCTTCAAGACCATGACGGTGGAGCGGATGCGCGCGTACCTTGCGGGTGCCCCCGCGGCACCGCTTGAGGTCGCAGGCGACAGCCGCGGCGAGGAACACCCCCCGCGCCGCCGCGGGGTCATTGCGGTGGACCGCATGGACGAGCTCGAGCCGTGCGAGCGACACCGCTACCTGCTGGACCTGCTTCCAACCCACTACCTCTCCAACGGGGAGACGGTGCGGCAGCTTATTTCCTCTGACATGGCGCGCCACATGGAATTTCAGCGCCTCAGCGGTTTCTTTTTTATGCTCCCCTCGGGCGAGGGCAAGGTGCGACTGCAAGGCGTCCCGCTCACACGCGCGCAGGTGTTTGCGGCCACGCATGTGGGCCTGCTACAGAAACGCCGGCTGATGAAGTTTGTCAAGGACGTGGAGGCGTCGCTCGCCGAGCAGCTGCATGCTCGTACGGCGGACGTCGGAGATGACCCGCTTTCGCAGGTGGCCCTGGAGCGAGCCCGCGTTGCCGCCGAGGAGGCGAAACGCCTCTTCGCACAGGAGGCCGCCGCACACCCCGATGAAACGTTAAGTATGATGATTGAGCGCAAGTACGGCATCAGCGGGGTCGCGCTTGACACCGTGACGCTCATGCGACAACTTGATGCCGCACCCGGGGATCTGCTGCACTCTTTGGAGTTGGTGCGGCATGTGCTTACATCCATCGGGAGCTTTGGTGGCAAGACCCCTTTCCTGCAGCCCGCCTACGGCAGCAGTGAGATGCCGCAGAACATGTGCCGCATTGCCGCTGTGTGGGATGCCACTTTTGTGCTGCGGCGTAGTTTACTTCCGCCCTGTCGTGGTGGTCTCCGTCGGCAGGAAACGGGCGCCGTGGATAGCGCCACACCGTCGATTGAGATGAGTAACCGTCAGCGCGTAAAGGCAAAGGTGGTGGTGGTGCCCCGCACCCTGGCGCGTGCGTTTGCGGCCTCATCTTCCTCCGCCTCTCCCCCGGCTCCTGCCCCGGCATCCACAGGGAAGGATGGCGCCGACAAGAGCCATCCCGAGCATCATGGCAGCAATGAGGTGCGGTTCTCTCGGGTTATTGTGGTGGCGAAGACGCCGCTTGTGTCGTGGGACGCGCTGCGTGCCGCCGGCTGCGCGGGCGAGGCGAAGGCGGAGGCGGAGGACGACGACAAAGGGGAGGAGGCCTTTCCGCCGCTCTTCCTTGCCCTCTGCGAGGTGCGACCTGGGGTGGTGGTGCACGTCCAGCAGGTGAGCGCCGCCGCGGAGCAGGCCCCAGGCGATGGCGGCTCCGTCGTTGTACACTTCACCGCCAATGCGTGGGAGATGGACGCGGAGGAATTGCGCCAGTTCGTTGCGGGCACCTTTGTGCGGCGCGATGGCGAGCCGAACATTGCCGACGCCCCGCAGTTGGCGGAGGCCGCGGTGCTCTTCCTTGCCTCCTTTACTGTTGGGGAGGCGGAGGAGGCGCTGCACGGTCTCCTGCACCCCGCCGCAGAGGAGGGCGCAGACGCTAGCGAGACCCGCAAGGCCCATCCGTACGCCGTGGAGGAGCACCGCAGGCGCCTGCGGCAGCAGCGGCAGCAGCAGCGGCAGATGTGTGGCGGGGAGCCGGCGAGCGGCGACGCCGCCCCTCGCGTGGTGCCTGTGCCGACGCTCTTCGAGAATCTTATCGACGACGGCGCCTATCTGCGGGCTGCGCGGCGGGCGTACGACGAGGTGGTGAAGGCTCTGCAGCTGCAGGAGGGCGGCGGCAGGGAGTGCGTATTTTTTGAACGCCTGCCACCTGTTCCCGGGCTGGAGGCGTGAGCGGCGACGACGGCGTGTGTGCATGTGTGTGCAATAAGGTGCCCTTAAGCAAGTGTTGAGGATTAAACCCAAGGTGAAACGGTGAACAGCGAGAAATGAGAGAAGGGGAGGACGGACGCACGGACGGGGGGAGTGGGAAAAGAAAAAGGGGGAGGGGAAAAAACGTAAGCAGCAAAAGAGGTATACAGTTGAAATAGCAAGGAAGGGAGTGGCGGTGCTCCGCGCGTTGTGGCTGGCCTTCCGCCCTCCTTCGCTCTGCGTGGAGGTGACTGTTTGAGAGGCGCGCCTGCCTTCCCTCGACGGCTGCTCGCTTCCCGTATTCTACGCTTGGTTCTCTGGAGGCCACCGCGGAAAAGGGATCCACATAAAATAATTAGTGGCGGTGGCGCGATGCTGTACGACCGGACAATCGCGAAGTTTTTATTGGCAATCACGACGGCCTTTTACGCGTACTACGTCCTCTGGATCGGGGTGACGCCGTTTATTGACCCCTCCCACTTCACGCAGCGCCTGTTCCCCCCGCGCGAGTATGGACTGCTGCTCGCGGCTGTCGTGATGACGTCAGGCCTGGGCCTCGCCATGACAGCGGCGTCCGTGCACACCATCCGGCAAACAGGCACGGAGGGCGAGGGCAGCGGCAAATTCGCGCTGGCGGTGTGGAACGACAAGGAGGCGCGCGAGCCGTCGTCGTCGTGACAGCTTGCTGACGCCGCGCTAGGCGGGCGACAGTGTGGGGTGGAGTGAGGTGGGCATGTTGTCCTTTTCCTCGTCACGCCTCACGTGGGGTTGTCTTCTTTGCTTCCTCGCACCTCTCACCTCTTCTTCCTTTCTTCTTTGCATTTCTCTATTTCTCTCTCTTTGTGTGTATCCCTCTGTTTCGCTGCTTTTCCCAACGTTTTTTTTGCCTCCCCTGCTGCAGAGTGCCAGAAGTGGCTTTTTCTGTGTGTCACTGTGTGTGTGTGAGGGAGAGTGAGTGGGTCCGTGTGTCTGTTTGTGTGTGAGGAAGGAGAAGGAGGAGGAGGCGTCTGTCAATGACGGCAACTTTGTTTCGGCAGTACATCTCGTGGGTTCGAGAGAACGGGGAGAATGCGCAGAGCCTGGAGCGGCTCACGCAGATGGCTGCCAGGATTGTCACCGACCCACGCAACCTCGTCACCACCGAACTCGCGTGGACGCTGATCAACCTGCACTCGCTCGTGAATAGGACGATCCACGCGACGGCGGGTCGGCGCGTGGGACGCACCGAGCAGGTCGGCATCTTCCTCCGGACGGTGTCTGAGGTGGAGTGTCTGCTGGAGCTGGGCCTCCGTCGCTTCTGCGGCCACGAGGCGGCGTGGAACGTGCTGCTGGCGCTGCAGACCCTCAAGTGCGTGCTCAACCTCTTTGTGCACCAGCAGCTGTTCATTGTGCCGTGGATCTGGGCCGCCGTGCGCCGCCGGCTGCGACTGATGCTGCAGCAGCTCATGCGGCTCCCAGAGTACGGCAGGCGGGCGTCCTCCGCGGTGACGGAGCGGATAACTGCCTCGTTCGTCGGCCGCGTCCCCTCGGCGCCGTCGCAGGCGGGCACGCTTGGGCCCGCAAACACGCGACTCGTCATCCCACGGGTGGCGGTGCGGCGGGTGCACCGCCGGGCCGCGGCGGACAACGACGACCAGGCGGGCGTTGCGGAAACCGGGGCGTCCTTCCCGTGCACGGCGATGGACCTGCTGGGAATTTTGGTGGACCTTCTTCTGGTGCTGCGGCCGCTGCTGCTGCTGTTCTGCGCCAGGCGCGCGTTCCCGGCGGGCGCGGCGGGCATTGCCGTGCTGCCCGTCCTCCCTAGAGCGGGCGACGACGACGACGGGCGCGGCGAGGCGAAGAAAGACGAAGCAGCGGCAACGACGGCGCCCACGGACGCGCCCGTCCGCGACGACCTGGCCCTCGTGCACGCAGTGATGCACGACGGGGTGTCCAAGTCGCTGCTCTCCAGCTGGGGGGTGGGGCTGTCGTTCTTCGGCCTCGACGCCGCGCTCGCCCTGCTCTCGCGGCACATCCGGCGCCACCGTGTGCCGGTGGTGTACATCAACAACGCCGACGACCGCCAGGGGCCCGCGGGGGTTGCCGGGGCCGGGGGCGTGAGGGACGGCGAAGTCTCCTCCCGCGGCGGCGACGCCGGCAGCGCCCTCCTCGACAAGGCGGGAGCCAACGGCAACGGCGACGCCGCGGCGCCGTTCCTGCCGCGGCCACCGACGGGGAACGTGACGGAGTTCATTCCCGCGGTCTCGCGCGACAGTCTCCGCGTGCAGCAGGTGCTTCGCAACATGGCCTTCTCCTTCCTGCGGGACCCCTTCTTCCCGGCGTTGCTGCAGCAGTTTGTGTACAGAAACTTCGTCGTGGGCCGCGTCAACCGCATCCCGCTCTTGGGGCCGATTCTCGCATTTCAGGTCGCCTACTTTCTCTGTAAGCAGCACTACTGCTTCATGTACCTTCTCGAGCAGTGATGGGCCGCAGGCGTGCATGAGTCTGAATGTGTGATGTGTGGGCCGCAGCCGCGAAGAGTAACGGAAGAAGAGGAAAGAAAATAGGGGGAAAAAGTTGGCATCGTCGTTGTCTCCCCGCGGTTAACATGATCAAAAACAAAAACAAAAACGAACAAACTCCGTCGTCAGCAAAACGCGTAAGCGGCGTCTGCACGGAGCTAGGAGGAGAGAGTACTGACAGTTAAAGACGCAAAAAGAGGGGAGGGGGAACGAAACGAAGGAACGACTAAAAAAGAGTGACCGCTGACGCGTGATAGGCTGGGCAGGTGTGTGCTGCTTCTGCGTGCCCACGTCTCTGGTGGAGGCGGTGGCGCAGGGCGGAGGAGGGCGGCAAGGCTGCAGACACAAATAACGACATTCACCGAAAGGAGGAGAGGAGAGTGGAGGGGGTTGTGTGTGTGCGTGTGTGTGTGTGTTGTTATGCGGCGTTAGTTATGGGTGCCTATTTGCTGCTGACTGTGCCGCTGGAGTGCGGCACCGTGACGTGGGCCTCCCAAGCGGAGTCTCGTCGTTCTGGCGTTGGTCCCCCCTTTTTTTTTCTTCTTTTTTTCTTTTGACACACACATTGTGGTGGCGCACGGGGCCGTCTGTTTTAGTTGTGTGTGCGCCACGCGAGAGAGCCAGGGCGAAGCCGCCGCGGGGAGAGGTGGGCGGGAAGGGTCGCACGCGTTGTTTTTTGTGCTTGCTCGCTTCTTATGTGCCTTGGCTGTTGCCTTCTAGTTGCTGGCGGGCGCTGCGGGGGAGGAACCCGTTGGTGCTTCAGCGTGTGTTAGTTGTTGTTTTTTGTTGTTGTTTTTTCCCCCCGTTTTTGCCTCCTTCTCCCTCTGTGTGCGTCTCGCCCTGCTGGCCCTTCACCGCCCCAACGCAGAGAGGAGGAAGCAGCAGCAGCGGCAGCAGCAGCAGCAGCAGCAAAGGAGCGAAGGCGTAGGGGGACCGCCAGGCAGCTCGGAATTCAGCTCGGGGGCGCACCTCTGCGGGAGGGGGAGACACAGCGGGCCACAGCACGCACGCGAGTAGAACATCCCTGCGCGCGGGGCGCGGCCGGCGGCGATGACAAGCGCGGGGGGCGAGATGCAGGCGACGGAGGAGGCCGTGCAGCGCGACGAGGCGGCGCAGGCGGTGGAGGTGGCGCTGCGGCGGTACCGCAGCAGCGTGCGCGGGAAGCTGCTCGGCGAGGCCCTCGTGGAGTCCTCCTCCGTCGCCGCCGCCGCGCTGGCGGAGATGACGCAGTCGCACGCCCGCACGGTGGCGGAGATGAATGCGCAGATTGCGGGGCTGCAGGAGCAGCTCTTCGCCGCGGCGGCCGTGATTGAGGCGTTGGGCGGGCGAGCCGCCGGCGACGACGACGCCCACGCGTCCTCGTCCCCCTCCGTGGCGCAGCGCTCCTTCGCCCTTGAGGTCGACACGAGTTCGCATGAGCGGGGCGATGAGAGCGCGCGGCTAACGGAGGAACAGCAGCAGCAGCAGCGCCTGTCGTCGCTGGGGGAGGAGGCGACATCGGAGGCGTTTCGCACGGCGCAAAGTGGCAGTCGCTGCACAGGCGGAAGCACCTTTGCCGAAGGCGACTCGGCGCAGTCCGCCCTCTGCGCGGAGGTGCTTCACACGCGTGGCACATTGAAGTTGCAGCAGCAGCAGCAAGCGGCTATGGGGACGCAGCTGAAGGAGTTGACCGCGCTGCTGTCAAGGGTGGTGAAGGAGAATGCCGCTTATCGGCAAGAGGTGCAGCTGCTGCGTGCGACGACAGTTCCCGTCGAAGAGCACCGGCAGCTGCTGCAGGCGCGTGATGCGGTGGAGCAGGAGTGTCAAACAGTGAAGCTGGAATTGCAGCGCTTAAAGTCCGAACTGGAGACGGCGTTGGGCGCCGTGTCTCTGCCGCCGCTGTCGCAGGAGGCGGAGGTGAAGGTGGAGGGGACTGGCGTGCTGGATTTGGGGCGCATTCATGAAGGCTACCGTGCCGTGCTGCAAGACCCCTCCGTGTCGGCCGTGCCACCAGCAGCAGCAACCGCAACCGCAACTGAGGACGTTACACACGACTCAAGTGGGAAGGAGCAGACCTTTCATTCGGCACATGGTCCCACGGCGGAGGCTTCGGCCCCCGCACCCGCCTGGAACGAAGAGGATTTGCAGCACGAGGGCCTGTGGAAGACGGCCATTCGAGAGTTGGAGCAGCAGGCCGTCATTGCGGCGTCGCAGTTATCGGCGGCTGAGCGGCTGCGGGAGGCGGAGGGCCGCATCGAGGAACTGGAGGCCATCCAGGCGGAGCTGCGCACCTCGCTGCAGACGCTGGAGGCTGAGGACAAGTGCGTGCGCGAGGACTGCGAGCAGCTGGTGTTCCGCAACGCGGTTCTGACGCAGCAGGTGGCCTCCCTGCTTGTACGCGTCGAACGGCAGCGCCGCACGCTGGAGCGGCAGGAGCGCCGGGGGCCGTCACTGGAGGAGGGGGAGTCGGTGTCCGACTCCGAGGTGCTCCTCGCGGACGAGGAGCCGCTGCGTCCCAACAGCCGCCGTGCGCAGCGGGGCCGCGTGGCATCGGCGGTTCAGTCCCTGCTTGAGCGCCGCGGGGCCGTGTCGGGGGCTGCGACGGGGGCGGGCGAGGGCGCTGTTAGTTTCCTGGACGTCACGCTGCAGCCGGCGGAGCCGCTCGAGGTTGAGGGGGGCGTGCGGACAGGCATGGGCGTGTTCGCCAGGAGCTCGCACCGCCCGCGCCGCTCGCTGGCGCTGCGCAACTTGGGCTCCCCGTCGGTGGAGGTGGACGTCACGCGTGTCCCGCAGCTCCCGGTCACCGACCGGCTCACCGGCGTCGCGCTGGGACGTCCGTCGCACTACGCGACCGTCGGCCCCGCGGCGGCAGATCGCGGCAGCGGCGGCGGCAGCGGCAGAAGCAGCCGCAACGGTGCACGCAGTGGCGCCTCCGCGGACTCGGCGACAAGGACGCTGTGCGTCAGCGGGGACACGGAGGAGAACCGGCAGTTCCTCGAGCTCCTCCGCGCGGACGAGAACCTCGACCGCTACTCCGTCAACTCCGTGGCGGAGTTGCTGCAGCGCAACCAGGAGCTGCTGCAGCAGCTGTACGCGGCGACGCAGCGCGCCGAGGCCGCGGAGCAGCAGCAGCGCAAACGCGACGGCGAGGAAAGTGTGGCGGCGGACGCGGGAAGTCGCGCCACCTCCGACGCCGAGGCCGCGCAGCCGCACCGCCGCGTGAACCGCAAACGTAGGCGGGAAGAGACGCCGTCGGAGGAGCTGCCGTCACAACAGCAGCACCAGCAGCAGCCGGAAGAGGAAGAGGAGGAGGTGGAGGTGGAAAGTAGCGGAGGGGGGAACTCAGTTCAGAGACGTGCGTTCCACCATCACCGTGAAGAAGAGGAAGAATACGACGACGCGGCAGTAGGGGAGGAGGAGGAGGACGGCGACGAGGACGCGCGACGGCTTCCGCAGGTGTCGGACGATCGCTACCTGCAGCTGCAGGAGCACATGGAGGGGCACATGGACGCCGTGCTGCGGAAGCATAGGGCCCAACTGACGCTGACGGACAACGGCCTGGCCGCCTCGCTCCTTCGCGTATTGGAGCTTGGGCGCAGGCCGGGTGATGGCGGCAGCGGGAGCGGTGTTCTCTGCCCTGAGGGCGGCGGCACAGAGGCATCGGCATCATCGGTGGCAGCGGCGGCGGCGGCCACAGCAGGCACCACGCAGGACGCCGTTGTCGCCTCGCTTGTTCGCCTCTGCACGGAGCTGGGGGTACGCGCGGCCAACCAGGCCGTCGAACTCGCCTCCGCCCGGCAGTCGGAGCACGCGGAGATGATGCAGAAGTGCTGGGGAGAGGCGCAGCGTGTCCTCCTCCGCTCCGCGGCGGATCTCCAGGCGGCCATCGCCGGCCTTCCGCACGCCGCAGCGTCCACTGTGGCGCTGCAGAGCGACGAGCCCGCGGCGGCGGAGGTGGGCCGTCGCGGGGAGCACGACCAGGCGCAGCTGCTGCACAACATCACAAGTCTGCTGCGCACGGCGTCGCTGAAGGAGCACACCATTCAGCGCGTCCTGCAGTTGGCGGCCCGGCGGCAGCGGATGGTGCAACGCGCTTGCGCCGAACCACGCCGAGCGGCTGGCGGTGATGAGGAGGAGGATGAGGCACACGACGACGACGACGACGACGACATCGCCGGTGGGCAGCAGGCCGTGCGGCAGCTCCAGGTGAAGCTGGAGGGGGTGCAGTCGCAGTACGAACGGCTTCTCGCAGCCCATCACGAGGAGCGGAGGCAGCACACGACGCTGCTGGATCGCATGTGGCGCATGGAGGAGGAAGCGGCCGCCGCCGGACGCTCCCGCGACGAGGCGCTGGCGCGCATGGCGACGATGATGACGCGCGAGGAGTACGAGGCGACGGTTGACGCTCTCGACACCGCCAAGGCGACCATTGAAGACCTGGAGGCGCAGTTGCGCCACGCGCAGGAAACCAACAACCAGCAATTGGGGGAACTCGACCGCTGGCGGCAGGCCGGCGTGGAGCACGAGCGGCAACGCGAGGCGGACGCCGCGATTGTGGCGACGCAGCTGTCCGAGAAGGACCGCCTTATTGCCCAGCTGGTGCAGCAGAACCACCAGATTGAGTCACGCAACGCGGCGCAACAGGCAAGCATTCGTCAGCTGGAAGCGAGTGCGACGCAGCAGCGGGATAAGCTGGCGTCCCAGTACGAGGATGAACGGGCGCTTCGCGAGCGGCTGCGCCGCGTCGAGCTCGCGTTGCTGGAGCAGCAATGCACGCAGGACTTGCTGTTTTCCATCTTCCCCGACGATCGTGCGCTGGCGGAGAACCGAAACTTGATTGAGGCAATGCGTGGTGAGAAGGAGCGACTCGCGGAGACGGTGGCGTCGCTGCAGTTGAGCCTCGACAAGGCGCACCGAGACTTGGCCTCCGCCCAGCTGCGCATACACGCGGCGGAGCAGGCGCGTCAGGAGGCGGAGCTGCGGCTGCATGAGGCATCCTTGTCTCGGGCCAACGCCGCAACGGCCACGGCGGCCCCGGCCGCAGCAGCAGCAGGAGCGGGGGCGACGACTGCCACGGCGACGGCGGCAGACACAGCGGCGGTGGAGGTGGAGTTGCTGCAGCGCACAAATGCCACGCTACTGGCGGAGCGGCGGGAGTGGATGGAGCGGGAGGCACTCCTGCGTGAGCAGCTCACGGCGCTTGGGCGGGACCCGGTCAGTGAAAACGCGCGGCGCTACGGGCTGAAGGCGACCCGGGGCTTTGAAGAGCAGCTGGTGGAGATGCAGGAACGCTGTCTGGCGCTGCAGGCGCAGGTGGAGGAGGCCAAAGGGGTGCAGGAGACCGTCACACAACTCACCGGCGAGGTGGCATCCCTGACGGCGCAGCTGGCCGCCGCGCAGAACGCCCTGGCGACGCAGCAGGCCTCCCACGAGGCGCTGCGGAAAGAGCTGGAGGCGACGGTGCTGGACATGCAGCAGAAGGAGGAGTCGCACGACGCGGTGAAGCTGACGCTGGCGGAGAAGGAGGAGCTCATCGGCAGCATCACCGGGGCGATCAGCACGCTCGAAAAGGAAGTGGAGAAACTGGACGAGCGGCTGCGCGCCAGCGACGAGGAGCGGCGGCGCCTCTACCAGGACAATGTAAAGCTCATCGAGAACGTCGACGCGCTGGTGGAGGACGTGAGGAAGAAGGATGCGGAACGAAAGGCGGCGCAGGCGGCTTTGGCGCAGGGGCTTGCCTCTGCCTCGGCGGCGGCGGCGGCGTCGCACCGGTGGCGCGGGCGCAGTGCCGGGGGTGGAAGCGGGGCGGGGCCCACGTCCATCACCGGCTCCCTCGGGAGAACTCCCACTTAGAGAGAGAGAGAGCCGCCGGTGTGTGTGCGCGTGGTTGCGGTACCCTGATTGCCTTTTTTTTATCTTTTTTCAAGAGGCATGGCTGCTACTGTTGCTGCTGCATCGGTGTGCGTTGGCGGCTGCTTGCGAGGAGGAGGAGATGAAGTATAAAAAGAGAACAAGAAGGAAGGGAGCATGCGAGAGGGAGGAATAAAATGGTGAACGTCCCCTTGCAGAGGAATGCTGTGAGAACGGGGTGAGAGGAATGGGGAGAATACATATGAAAAGCACCTTGCGGCGTGTTGCTTCCAGCGAGAAGGCCTCTAAAGGGGAGTGTGGCCCAACGAAGCAGCGCTGTGTGTGAGGCGTTTTTTCTTTAAATTATTATTTCGCTTTTCTCTCTCCCCCGTCCAAACACGCAGGCATACCCCATGCAGAGAAAATGATGGGGCTTCTTGGCGATGACGCCGCGTGTACGTGCCTCTGCATACTGTCTGTGTGCCTGAGTGTGAGTGTGTGTGCTTTTTTTTTGTTGGTTGTCTGCGGGTCGACTTGCGTCACCGCTGCCTGCGCCGCTGCTGCTGGTGGTGGTGGTGGTGGTGGTGGTTACTATTTTTGCTTCCAACTTTTTATGCGTTTC
>NW_021704227.1:30071-34996 GCF_003719485.1 Trypanosoma conorhini | reverse complement strand
ACGGATCAGTGGGCGAAAGTTGCTGCTGGCGGTCTTTTTACATCTTTCGCGTTTTTGCCGCGTCTTGATTGGACTGAACTTTGTGGTTGAAAAGGGGGTGATATCCTGTTGGAGGTGGCGGACGAGCTGCCAATTTTTTGTTGTGTTTGTGTCTGTGTGAGAATTCTTTAACTTTCCCTTCTTATGAGTGTTTGTATTCTTGTTTTGATTTGTAACAGATACGTTTTTTTTGTGTTTTTCATTTCTGGAATGTGCCTGCTGCGGACAGTATTTTGACTGGAGTGCGTTGTCCGAATTTAAATGGGGGGATTAATCTTGTTTTTTTTTTAGCCGCTTTGGGTTAACGGATGTTTTTTTTTTGTTGATGGCTTTGGTCTACGTGTGCTTTTTTTTTTCGTACTTCTGCCTCTTCCAGGTGCTGCTTTAGTTGTGTGCGCTATGGAGGGTACGCGGAATGCGTGGCTGCGGTCCGACCTCACGGACGTTGGGTATGAATGTCCGCAATGCATAAACTCGTAATGAAAGAAAAGGAAAACAATGGGCGAGACCTCCTCTCACCGTGTTTGCTTCTTCGTTACCAACATGTTTCTGAGAGTTTACTACGAGTCGTTTATCTATTTTTTTTTCGTCTGTTTATGGCTTTGTTATTTTTTTTTATGTTTTCTTTAATGTACATTTGTGTTAAGTTTTTTTTCTTCCTTCTTAAATGTATGTTGCTCTTTCTTTTTTTTTCCTCTTTGTTTTTGCTTTTCCTCTAACCTCGCTTCCGCGTTCCCCGCCAGTCCTCGCTGAAGAGAGCGTCTTTGGCTCCCCCGTAAAAGAAAGGGGAAGGTGCGTCTCCGCGAGAGTCCTGGACGAAGAGAGAATCGTGCAACTAATACGCATCGACGGCGGCTGCTTTGAGGTGTGAGGATTCACTACTACGTTCCCACGCCAGGGGCAGTTGCTACTGCGAGAATTCGAGGGAGGGAAAACGCGGGATCGCGCACACGGCCATTGCAGTGTCTTGCTCTCTCAGTCCACATTGGCTGAAAAGGTGGGGGTGAGGGGAAGTGTGTTTGTGCGCGTCCGTGTGCCTGTGCTTGTGCGTGTGTGTGTGTGTTTGTTTGCGATCCGTGGTTAGGAAGCTGTTGTAGGCGTTTTGACGATCTGCAAACAGCTGCTGCGACGACGGCAAGCAAACAAACCGAGCGTTGCAGAAGGAGGAAAGCTGAGCAACAAGATAATCACAAGGATGGCTTTAAGTAGCCTTCCTAATTCCTCGCTAGAGCTGCCCCAACTCACCAGTGATGCCTCGGCCAGTGTGGCCAGTGTTTCTAGAGAGGAGAATGGCGTCGCTTCCTCATTGCGGTCTTCGAATAGGAGCAACCCAACTCCTTCTGAAGCACAGGGGTTTCAAGAGTTTGTGAATGTTGTGGTTCGGTTGAAGCCTCCCACGTCCAACGGTGTGAGCAGCCAAGTTTTTGCGTTTCTCCATTGAGTCGGGCAATTTAGGCACTCCCCGTACTGGTCGTCGTCGCGCCAGTTATGCCCAAGGGAATGTGCCTCGCCCTGTTAATAGGGTTGGGGAGGGCTCGCTTAACCGTGGAAAGGTGCAAAAAAAAGAAGTTGCCTGCTCGGTGGGCGCCAACTGTTCTATGGGCTCTGCCATGTCGGCGCCAACGGCAACGGCAACACCAAATCCAAACGGCCTGTCCCAAGCGATGCATACCCCGCGTGTAGGTGGCGCGAGCAGTGGAAAAATATTGACTCTTGCGCTGCCCACGTCTGAGGACGCCAAGGAGGCGCAGCACATGTATGAGTTTGGGGATGTCATTGGCCCCTCGGTAACAGATGAGCAAATGTGTCGCTCGATTGTCCCAGGCATAATTGATCCAATGAAAGCCGGGTTTAACGCCTGTGTGCTGTGCTACGGTCAAACGGGTAGTGGCAAAACGCATACAATAAACGCCCTAATCCCTGCTGTTGCTACGGCCTTGTTTGACACTCTGGATGCGGAGAATGACATCGTGGAGGTGTCGTACATACAAATATACAACAACAATGTCTATAATCTGCTCGGTGAAGAAGCTCAGTATGGGCGTGGGGCACTTCGGCACAAACCAAGGGGAACACTGGTGCAGGAACCACGGTACGTTGTGCGTGATGCCGTGGACGCAAAGTCAAAGATTGCTGAGGCGCAGCACAAAAGATTCGTGGGTTCTCATGCATTGAATGCGCGTAGCTCCCGGTCGCACGCTTTCCTTTCCTTTCATGTGACAAAATGCGTTGAGGGTATCCCTGTACTAAAAAGTAGTTTGACGATGGGTGATCTTGCAGGTTCAGAGCGTGTAACGAAGACGGGTGTTGCAGGGGTAGAGCTTGAGGAACCCATTGCCGTTAATAAGTTTCTTTCAGTGCTACATGCCGTCATAAAGGCTACCGCCGATGGCGCAGAGGTATTGCCCGTGCGAGAGTCCATCCTAACTCGCTATCTTGCCTCCACTGTCACCGGCAGCCACCTACTTCTCATTGCAACTGTGTCGCTGGACAAACAGGATTACGCGGAAACAAGGAGTTGCCTCGATTTCGCCACAGCGGCAAAGCGGTACGTTGTGAAGAGAAGTAAAAATCGATCGAGAGATTTTTTTCTGAATGTAACAAGTAGTTTTGAGGAGGCCTACACGCAACTGCTGAAAGAGGTGGAGACGTTGCGCTATCGTGTGCGCACGTTCCAGGAGGAATTAAATATTGAAAAGCAGCGCTCTGCCCTCGTCGTAAAGCGTGCCTGTCCCACTCCGACAGCCGCAGAGGCAGGGAGTACCGGCACGGCTGACGAGCACGCTTTAAGAGACTCCTCCGCGACAGTGCAGGGGAAACACGAGGTTGCCAAAATGCGCAAGCACGTCCTAGAGTTGGAGCGTCAGTGTGCTGTTTTTCAGAGTATTTTAAGTGACCGAGAAAACGAGTTGAATGCATTTGAATCACGAGGAGAGGTTGCGAAGAAAGTGATGCAGGAGATACAGCAAAAAGCGAGGGAAAGGGAGGAGGCACAGCGAGCTCTGGAAGAAGCGGCGCCTCAGCTAGAAACAAGTGACTTGCTGCGCAAGGTGACAGACACGATTGCATGGATGCAGGAAGAGTTGGATAGTGTGTGCCAACAGAAACAGTTTATGGCGAGGGCGATGGAAGGAATGCGGTGTGAGCAGCATCGTGTGACGGTGGACCTTTTAGAGGCCCGAAAGGGTCTGATACGGCTTGAAGGCGCCCAAGAGGAATCCTCGCAGAAGTTGAAGGAAGCTGCTACGGAAAACACAGAGCTGAAGGATCGACTTGAGGAACTGAATTTGAGGCTTCTACGCGAGTGCGCCGAGCGTGCCATTCGTGAGGAGACGATGGCTTGGTTCAAGGCCTCCACTGAACGCGATGAACAGTGTGAGCGGCTGCGGACGGCGCTGGAAGAGCAGCGGAATCTCTGCGACGTTCTTCAAGGCCGTTTAAATAGCACGGAACAGGAACTTGATCGCAGTAATAAGCAGCAGGGTACTCTGCTGCAGGAAATGCGCAAAAAGGACGAGGCGTTTCGCACTATTTGGCTTCTGCTTACTCCACAACAAAAGGCGCGCTTCCTTTCATTTGGGGACAGTGGCGAGGGCGCGAGTGGTGCTGGTTCCTCCTCACTGCATCAAGGCCACGAAAATGTACAGCTGCGGACTCAACTGCGAACGATGAAGCGACAATTAGAAGAGGAGTTGCTGCGTAAGAAGGAGCTGGAGTACAGAATAGACGATTTAGAAAAGGAAAACAACCTCCTACAAGGGCGGCTGCGGACCCGAGAGGATGAGTATAAGAGCCTTCTCTCTCTTGACCAGGATTATAGAGACGAGCGTGAGCATATGGAGCAGCAGATTGCTCACCTGTTCACCTACATCGAGGAGCACAACGCGAAAGAGCAGGTGACTGAGCGACAACTTCGTGACGCGCAGTCCGAGTGGGAAAAGTTGAATAAAGGGCATCAGAATGCGCAACGTGAGGTGGTGGATTTAACGGCAAAGCTTGAGAAGGTAGAGGAAGAACTTCGAGCGCAGCGGGTCGATAACACCAAGACTAAGGATCGTGTGAGGGAGGCGCAGAAGCAGGAGGCGCCCATTGCAGGTCTGCATCATCAGTTGACCACCATTAAGCACATTGGCGATGAGACTTCTCGACGACGCGGAATTGCAGGCGTAGCGCGGCAGCAAGTGGCGTCCGAGCTTAACAATTACAATCCCCACAGCGACAACATTAAACGGAAAGCCAAGCGCCGCAACCTTGAGCTTTCCTTCAAGTCTTTGATGCAAAGTGTGGATCCTGCAATGTTTGTTCGAGTCGCCACCGCGCAGCCCTTATCGGTAAATGGTCGCGGGCAGCGTCACCTGAATGGGGGACCGCAACAGCTGCGGCGTCGCCATTCCCCCCCATTTTTCTTCAGCGAGACAGCGAGGCCACGGAGCGGGTCCCTTGTTAGTAACCGTACCCATCCCGGCGGTAGCCGTCGCCGCCGTCGCCGCCGAACGATGTCTCTGCAGAAACCACACGATTTGAGGTCGCGGCCACAGCTGCTTGCTGCGAATGCTGTCGTTGCGGAGGCTCCTCCTTTTATCATTGGATGAGATTCAACCTTGCAATTCTTGGACGATTGAGGAAGCGGTGCTCTTATTTTTATTCCACCTCATTTATTTGTACAGATCACTGCCGTACAAAGTATTCCATTCGAAATAAGCAAAAATTGGTGGTTGAATTTACAGATTTTGGTTGCTGCTCTTTTTTCCCATAGTTCTGCCGTTGTTGTTGTCGTTGTTTTCCTTTTTGCATTTACTTGGCATTTTCCGAACGTGCGTACAATTATCCCCTTCTTCCTCGCCTCCTCACTGTAAACGTATAATGTATACGTCCGTCACCTTCTT
>NW_021704227.1:4988-30046 GCF_003719485.1 Trypanosoma conorhini | reverse complement strand
TTCTTTCTTTCTTTCTTTCTGTGTGTGGGCGTGTACGCGCAGCGTTTGTGCTGGTAGCCGTCCTTTGTTGCATCATCCGCCTGCTCCGTATGGAGTTGCCTTCTGCGTTTTGCACGTCAATCTTCTTGGCTTTGGTTTCGTAAGAATGCCTTGTCTGCGTTGCGTTTTACGGTCTTTCTTTTCTTTACGTAGGTATTTCTTCTTCTTCTTTTCGCTTCCTCTCCACCTCTCATTGGAAAAGTATCAAACTCATGTCAGACGCGGTATTAGCACTGTGTTGTGTCTTGGGTGGCTGCCAGGCAAATGTTTTTTTACTCGAGCTCATTATACTGCAAAGTCCCAACACTTTGTATGCTATGACGTTTGCCCAGTATGTAGTTGTTACAATTCTTGCTTTTCCACTGGTGGCCAACTTCGCTGATTCGTCACAAAGTCGCGGATTGCTTTCTCTGCGTCTACGACCGACGCGGATACGGACAGCACACAAAGTCATCCTTGCCACGGCCTCTTGGCTCATGGCTGTTAGCAGCAACCTGGTATTTGGTTTTTACATCTCTGTGCCCTTGCACGCAACGTTTAGATCGTCATCGCTTTTATTAAATATGTTGGCTGGCTACTTTTTCTTGGAAAAGCGTTACACATTCCCACAGGTGCTCTGCGCCACAGCCATATCGGGCGGTCTTATCGCTCTTGCAATAGAAAAATCGCAAAAGGTTCGGAGCACTGAAGCTGGAAATGCTCCGCAGACAACTGAGGAGGAGCTTTGGTGGTTTTTAGGACTTGCAGTCCTCGCCGGTACCACCGCATTTTCCACGGGTCTTGGAATATTTCAGGAGTACATGTATGCTGTGGCACGTCGTAGAGAGGAGGAAACAAAGGCGCGGGAGGCAGAACGCAATTTATCGTTACCGCAACAACCACCGCCGCCACCAATGTGGGCAGAAGCTCTTTTTTTCTCCCATGCTATATCTTTGCCCTTGTTTTTGTTGCAACCGCAGCGCCTCTTTCTGGAATTTGCCTCCATTTCTTCTGGTAACTACATGCACTTTGTGTTGAACGCCCTTTCGCAATATGTGTGTATAACTGGTGTTTATGTCTTAAATGACAAAACTTCCGCCTTTACCCTAATTCTGACACTGACTCTGCGCAAATTGTGCACCTTTGCGCTCTCTGTTGTCTACTTTGGTCATTATCGCTACTTCACCGCGGTAGAGTGGGTGGCAATGGTGACGGCGTTGGCGGCAGGTGCCATGTACCCACTCTTGCCAAAGTCTCGCGCACCGTCTGCTGTTCCTCCGGCTCCTGCTGGAGGTAAGAGGAAGGAGTTGTAAGCGACTCCTCCGCCACCACCGCCCCCGAGGAAGAGAGAGAGAGCACGCACAAAGGGGTGTAACAGGTGGATCCTTGTAAAAGGTCTCACCTCGCACTGGTAAGATTGCCACTATTATTGTTCTTGTTTTTTCCTGTATCATGCTATTTATTCTTGTAATGTGGAGTGTTTGCCGAAATTTAATATACTGCTTTGCAGCGTTACGCCATGGGCCCTCCTTTCTAATGAAACTTGCAAACAGAAATAAAAAGGGGGTTACAAGGGGGACGAGGAGCGTATCCGCAGTTCACTGTGGTATACTACTTGCGGTTCGCACAAGGTGGTGGATGGAGCGCATTGTGACTTTAGTCGTGGAAGGACGCGAGATTTCCGTTGCTTTGCATGCCCTCCTTAAAGCGTCTTCCTGTCTTGCCAATCCTTTCCTAGTGGACCCAACGAGTGAGCGGTCCGTACTCTGTTGTACTTCATATGCTGCTGTAGACGCGCTGTTGAAAAGCTGCATCGCTGGCGACAACACTCTCTTGGAAAGCATCTGGAGGGGTGATTGGCCGCATGGGCTCAGTGGTCTATTGCAACTATTGGAGATGTGCATTTGCTTTGATGTGGGTGCCTTAACGCTTGAACGAACGATTGAGTCGCTGGCGAAGCACGTTTACCCTGGCAACGTCGTCCGCGTCTTGCAAACCTGTCTTGCTCACGTGTTTGACGATCACAATGACGACAAAACGCATTTGCGCCTCTTGAAAGAAGCATGCTACCGTTCCCTTCCCCCAATATTGCGCTCCACTGAGGAAGCCGCGGCGTGGGAGGCGCTGAAGTCGCGGTACAGCCAGCGACTGGTGACCTTGGGTTTTGTTTCTCCCACACCCTCAATCGATGCATCCTGGCGCTGTTGTTCATGGCAGCCGCCACGCTTGCGGAAGCCTAACGTAGAAGAGCTTCCCGATGCAAAGATACGGGACCCGAATTCGCGGCACCTGGCGTTGAAGGTTTCACAAGGAGACAATGAACTGGAGGAACTGCGCACGCCATGTTGCACGTCAACGTCGGTCGCTATTGAGGAGCAGCGAGGTGCCGCTGAGAAGGCCACGAGGGAGGCCAGCGCTGCGAGTAAAGCCCTTGAAATGGCGCCACACCGCCTCTGCGGTACCTGCGTGGGGGCCAACGACAGCGAGGAATTGGCGCGACAGTGTCATCTTCTTCTGCAAGCAATGGATGAGACATTTTTGCGCGCTGATGAAGAACTCTTGTGCAATCTTGCTGCGTTGCACCCTTCTGAGGTCGTGCGCCGTTCGCTCATCCAAGTCTATGAAGGGAGAGAGCAGGAACGGTTTCGACTAGATGCGTCGATCGCGCTGGGCGAGGCTCGGCTGCGGGCAGTCCAACGGGAGCTACATGCCGTGGATGTCTCTGTAGAGCGATTGAACGATCACTTAAAAAGTTTAACTGTGTATTAAGCGGTTGACAGTATTTAAGAGCACATGTTAACGAACCGTCAGGGATAATAAAACACACAACATCGGCCAAAACAAGACTGGGGTGGTGGTGGTAATAAAAGCCAAGTTTAATAATACAGTGAAGTCACAAGGTGAGGATAATTCATATAAACACCTGAGTGAAGTCGGGGGAAGCTTTGCTTTTCCCCACTGGCAAACATGAGCTGATGGGAAATGTGGGCGTTACTATTCTTAATCTTATTCTTCTGTTATGGTCTCTCTGACGGGGGATTAGGCGGACTCAGAAGGCGGAGTTAAAGAGGGCAAGTGCCATTTGCACAGAAAAAAAATAGGCCATACTTCTTATCAGGTTTGATGATGTTTGATGCTGCCGCAGAGTCGCTCATGCGAGACCCGCAGTACTTGCTGCGACTATACCACAAAGCCATTCAGACTCTTGTGAAGTGTGAAGCTTCTTCGTTTCTCCGCTCCCTATCCTCGTCATTTATACAGACTGATGCACGGTATCGTGTGCGATCTCGTATGCACGCGGTCGAACTTTGGCCCTTAAAGGGCGTCCTACGCCAGATTTTCCCGGCAAATACCCTGAGTGATAGAGAACTCCTAATAATTATTGCCATGCTGCCGCTTGAGGAATATGGAGAAAGTGGTGTGGCGAACGGGAGTGATGATATTCGAGTTAGCCCTGTGATGTTGTTGTTGCGTCTGCGGCAGATGTGTCCTGTGCAGGCTTCTTTATTGCTAGAAATGTCTCGCTGCATGGACGCTAGACCTCAATTACCCCACCCCTGTGATTCGGCGTGTGGTAAGGCACTGGCAAGGTGTGCAGCAGAAGGGGGCAGAGAAGCTTGTATCCTTGAGAGAGCTACGGTTCTTGATTTCCTGACGGAATCCTATGGTATGACGCTTTCTGAGGCGTTTTGCCTAATTGAATACTGTTCCATGGGACTGTCTTCCGCCTCCTCCTCCTCCTCCTCTACAGTGGCCGTTGACGGTGCTTACCTCTACGCGTTTCTATATCAAAGACCCTTGCCTTCGGATGTGAGGTTTTCACTGCTTATGTCAGTCTTCGCTGAGGCGGTTTGTGACCCAAATAGAGCTGGGCCTTCGGGTACGTTTGCCCTTCTTGAAGGACTACGTCGTCTGTCACTAAAACCAGATCTTAATGTGAAGTTTAGCGAGCATACCAGCGTTTGTATCGATGCTGGAAGGGAGCTTTCGAATTGTTTTCTGACGCGTTTGTCTTTTGAGGAGCTGTGTAAGGATCTGCGTGTTGGATTGCTCCTAAAAGAAGTGCGTCAACTCTTCTTTTATTTACGTGGAGAGGGCCACCAAGAACTTGTCTCTGTTCATACGCTCCTTTGTGAATTTACGCGGCATTTTGTTCCGGTGAGTAAATCGCTTTTTCTTATTCTTGAAGAAGCCGTGCGGCGCTATGTGGTGAAGAGTGGTGGCTTATTGGCCCTCCCACGCCTTCACCTTGCGCTTCCTGCAGGTCCAATTTCTATCGCAACCTTCATCAGTGTGCTCCGTGGGGCCGGCGTTCCGGAGGCTGTGAGCGACGTCGAGCTTGAGTGGTTGCGGTTCAAGGGACAGGATCGAGAGCGTTTGGTGTTGCTGCTTTCAGGTGAATTTCCAACAAAGCGGGAGGCCCTTGTCCGCCAACTATTTGGCCAGCTAAAAAAACTGGGAAACCTTGCACGAGAGCAGGAAACTGTCGAGTTGGGGCGCGTGTTGGGACTTTTTCACCCTGAAAAGGTGGAAGGTGCGTTGATGGGCGGTGAAGAAGATTGGCGTCACGTGATGAAGCAGTGTTTTGGCGAGAAGACATCCACAATGCTGACGTGTGACCACTTTCTTTACTTCTGGCGCGCCGTGTCGGCCGCCTGCAGCGATGACTCTGTCTTCACGATGATTCTCTGGCGCTCCTTCAACATGCACTCCAGCCACTAATTCTTCAATCCTGCTCTCGTTACTTTGAAAGACGGTTAATACTTGATGGGTTCGTTATTTGAGGTTTTTCCGCTCTCGTTTTGTGTTGTGTATCTCTCCCTATCTATCTAGATATGTACATCCTTGCAATATTAAAGGAAGGCTTCCTTCTGGAGTTACTCCCTTGTTTGTTTCTTTGTTGTTGTTGTTGTTGTTTTTTCTTTTGGTGCGACTGTGAGCAGTAGTTCCTAATTTGGGTCCTCCTCTGTGGCATTTTCACTTCCTATCTGCGAGGGAAAAGCTCCTTTTCCCACATATGCATCTTCTTGTTTTAAATATTTGGCTCATTGTGTGACTTTTGCTTACTCTTGACAATTTTCTTTTTGACCGCTGTAAGGTGTGCTATATGTTTATATAAGGCATGTTGGAGACTATTGTTCTTTTGCCCATTGGAGTTGCATTTTGGGTTCTCTGCAAAAGGCAGTCCCGGCAGCAAAAAGTCATTGGAGGTCTACAGGCGACCATAACTCGGCATAGGGAGGAGTTGGACAGACTTCTGCAGACAGAAGTTACTTCAGACGCCGCACGGTTGGTGAATTACTCCTTGTTGACAGCTGTAGGGGTGTATGGCTGTGTCCTCGTGGCAAAAGCTGTGTCGTCGTCGACCCCGCGTATCGGCCGTGATGTACCACCGACCGAGTATGCACCAACCCCTGCGCGACATGAGGGAGAGGAGTGTGTTGTGTGCATGACTCACAGGCGTGATACATTATTTGACCCTTGTCGTCACCTGTGCGTCTGTTGGCTATGTTCGCAGGGCATGCAATCGTGCCCGGTGTGCCGACAGGAGATTTTGAGGCGTCAGTTTGCATTCATTTCCTGAGACTATCAGCACCCCACTTTTCTGTTCATGAGGGGCGCTGTTTTGCTGGCATGTGACTCTTCCCTGGGCATTCACGCATTCTAATTGTGTTCTAGTGTTTCCCTCGTTGTTTTTGCTGTTGTGTGTAGTCCATTGCCTATTTTCTTCCTGTTGCTTTTCTTCCATTTTGCTCTGTCTTTTTGCTTTTTCTTTTTGTTTTATCCTGCAGACTTTTTTTTGCTTGGCGTCTGTGGGTGTGTTTAATTCGTTACGCTTCGACCCCGCAATCCCACTCTTTTTCGATTGCTTTTTTTTTCCCCCACCCTCTCTTTTTCCGCGACTGTTTTTTGTGCGCTGTGGCCAGCGGTTGTAAGCCTGCCTGCCAGTAGACTGCAATCCTGGCACAGCAAGCAAACAAAGAAAGGAAGAGCAAAACCCAACACCTGCGCTCTGTTTATGCTTCTTTTTACTCTCATTGTTCGTCAGCGCGATGCACTGGCGCTAGCGGCGGACACGGATGCGTCTAGTGTAGAACTGGAGCAATGCAGGGTGGCGGCAAAAACGCTTCTCCGAAAGTTGGCTACGGAATACAGTGGTCCAGCTGTGTACACCCCGCCTCTGCTTACTGTTGTGTGGAAAAATTATCTGTTCCACGTCCTTTCCGAATCGGGCGTGTCATTTCTTACGGTGTGCGACACTGCTATGCCGGTCGGTATTGCGTTGGCCTTCCTAGAGGATGTGGCTCGGGAGTTCCTGCAGCAGTATGGACCTCAGGTGGAGTCGGTCACGCGACCCTACTGTTTTATTAAGTTTGATTTGTATCTCCAGCGCACAAAGAAGGTGTTTGCAACCGCAAAACCATCCCGTAGCTTGGATGTGCCGCGCACTGGACGAAGGGCACCTTTGCGCCGCACGTTTGAAGAGGTCATGACAGGCATTGCTTCAAAATCACGGTCCTCTGTTTTGCCCGGGCAAGGAGGGGGATTTGACAGCGACAAGACGCGGTTGTCACTCATCATTGCTTGTTTCGCGGTTGTAACTTTTCTTGTGTTCTATGTCGCGTTCTACTTTGCTGTGGTGTAGCAGCACTTTTCCAAGGTGTGCTGTTTTTCTGGGTTTCACCTCTCTTCTCTTCTTGAAGCTCCCCCGGAATGCGGCGTGCCAGCGAGAAGCTTCCTTGAGGAGGTTGGGAGGTGGGGAGGCTTGCGTCTGCCATCAATGTCTTCTTCGTCGTCAACTTTCCGCCTCCTACTCCTCTGTCCGAAGCTGGTAGTATTTTTCTGTTCCATTGACTGCCACCTACGCGCCCAGACTCACAGTTAGAGGGGCTATTTTGGTGATGGGCTGCGCGTGCCATCACATGTCCCTGCAACTTCCTTCCCCCGCCCTTTCCCCCATGGCACAATAGATGCCAGATGTCCGCAGCTGCGTGTTTATGCATGTGCGCTGAATCCTACGTTAGAGGGAACTAAATGCCTTAAATGGTTTTGTTTTTGTTTTGGTTTTGCGTTTTTTTTCTTTGCTGTGTGCATGTGCGTGTGTAGGCGCTTTTCTTGTCTGCAGGGAGGTGCACTCCAGTAGGAAAGGGAGGCTTCTGGATGGGGCGCCGCATCCGTGTCGTCGTCCGTCTCCGTCCAGGCGAGGGCGGGCCCTCATGCGTCGATGTTGACGCTGAGAATAAGAATAACTTGGTGGTGGCGGATCTATCTGGAACGCATGCAGGCAGCGCCCCGCGAGGCTTCCACGTTGATCAAGTTGTTTCAGAGGCTTGCGGCAACGATGAGCTGTTTCGTGACCTCGTACTTGGACGCATTGCTTCCTCGGCTGATGAGCCAGATACCTCATGTTTTTTGGCTTATGGTCATACCAACAGCGGTAAGACCCACTCCATTGCTGGGACAGGCAAGGAGCCGGGGCTGTTGACACTCTCCGCCAAGGCTGTGCTTGACGCCCACGGCGTGGCGGAGGTTGCAATGCTGGAGGTGTACGGAGAAAGCGTGCATGACCTTCTGGCCGAGGGTGAACGACGCCTGATTCGGCGTCGTTCGGGCCCTGATGGAACGGTAATCGTGGTGGAAAATTTGACGTCTTGCTGCCTCTCCTCGATGGAGGAGTGGAATGCAGTCTCCGAATTTGGGATGCAGACACGGCGTACCGCGCCGACAGAGCGAAATGCACGTAGTAGTCGTAGCCACGCAATATTTACTATTAAGAGCCGGGGAATGCGTCTTTGCTTAGTAGACTTGGCGGGAAGCGAGAGACAGACGACGTACTCTCCACAGTTGAATAAGGAAAGTATTGCCATCAACAAGTCTCTTTCGCGTCTTAGTACGGTGTTAGAGGCTCTCAGCACAGCACGACTGAATTCAGACGGTACCTCCTCATACGTAAACTTTCGTGACACGACATTGACCGTGCTACTTCAACGATATCTTTCTGGAGCTTCTATGACGGTGTTTCTTGCGTGCATTCATCCTAATACTGCTTTTTACCACGAAACGATGAGCACTATGCGGTATACGCAGCGTCTAAAGCGCATTCATACCAAAACCGCCCCACGGAAGCCGAGTGAAGATATGAGTTTGTTTCATCCCGGAGAAAGGCAAAATTTGCTGGCGGAGCTAATGCTGCTGAGAAGAATTGTGGTAAGACAACAAGGTCAACAACAAGAAACTTCCCAGTACGATAACGAATTTCGAAACGGTGGCGAAGAAATGGCGGTTGATCGGTTACTGCTGGACCCCCGCCCGGTTTCTTTGCTTCGAGAACAGGACCCAGATCCGCGGGAAAACGTTTCCATGTCACCTGCGCCGAGTGCTGCACATCGGCAGCGTCTACTGCGTTCCAAAGATACCATGCGTGTGGCTGGTTGGCTGCTTAGTCGCATTCTCGGTGAACTTCCAGAGCTTTCTGTGGGGTTTGATGACTACTTTGACAGCTACTTGCCTCCTCAAGTGCAAGTAGTGGGTTATGTTTCCCTGATGGCCTGCCTCGCGCCCCGCGACCTCGGCGAAGCAATGACCAGTTTGGCATTGCTAGACGTGGGGGATATTGCCATGGGTTTATCCATGCTCGATGCTGGGATTCCGGCGTGCGTCGGTCTCCACCGATTGAGTTGCAGGGGAACCAACACATGGGAGGCGCACGAGTACGATGGAGTCAATAGAGTCTTTGTTTTGGCTTTTTTTGAAGTCAATGAACATTTGGTGGAGGTAATGGGTGACACTCATGACGCTTTTGAGTGCTGTGGTGGAGTGTTAACACTCGAGCCATTAGTGCCTTTGGCGATAGTCTTCTGTACGCCACTGGATGCCTCGGATGAACTCAAGGAGAATATTTTGCAACACCTTGTCACACTTCAGGGCGAGCAGGATGGTGCTTTTGAGAGCTCTGTGGGGGGTTCATCTCCGATGTCGCAGTTCACGCAAAGGGAGAATAGCCTCCACGCGTTGGTGGAGCATCCAAAATTGGTTTCGCTGGAGGCGCTAGGGCAGTGGCGTGATGCCTGCGTTAAAAGGGTTACTTCTTCTAGCGATACGGAACTCTCTCCAGCGGCACCGCTCGCGGAGGAGATTGAGCGACAAGCGATGAATAAGTCGCAGTTTTGCTCCCCATTCCAAGAGCCACCATCCGTGGACTCTGGAGAAGTATTACTTCCCAAGAAACCGATAGAATCCCCTATTGACCGTGAAACGCATGGTATTCTGGCTTCGCCGTCCTTTTTTTTGCCCGAATCATCGACAGATTCCTCTGTAATTTCGGGGTCGCGTTTATCTTTGCCCTCTCCAGAGGTGGCAGGTAAAGAACAAGCTCCAGAAAGTCCCAGCGTTGACCTGCCATTGGATGGTTCTGACCTGTCTGAAAGTGACACCGAAACGGAGACACTGACGTCAGAGAGTATTGATGGAGAGGAACATGGTGTGAATAAAGTTGACGTTTCGGTATCCCCTGCTGATGTGCGCGTGGAAGTCAATAGTGGGACGGCTGTCCCACGCCCGCAGCAAAGCACTCTGCGCCCGATTGAGGAGCCTCCTAGGAATGCGTTTATTCCACAGGGGCAGTGCAACGGCGAGGACAATACCGGCGTCGCAAAGAATCCCACCACCCCGTTCGTGCGACCTTTGGCAAAGGAGGTGGTAAGTGACGCAGCTGACAAGAAGAAGCGAAGACATTTTCATAGAAACCGGGGACCTGTGCTGCAGGGGTGCCACGGTTGCGCGGTTTTATAGAGATGGAGAGATGTGTGGAAGTAGATGAGTCAAACGGAGCATGCTTATTACGGTTACGGCTATCCATTTTTGCTGAATCGTCTTCTTCACCGGGGCGGCCATATTGCCGTGGAATTACTGTCACCACTATTATTATTTTTATTATTACTTTTTCTTTTTGGATATGACGTATTTCTGGACGCGGAGCCATGCTATGTGCATTTTTTTTTCCTCAACTTCTTCTGCTTCGTCCCTATTGTTTTTTTTTTAATTCTGCTTTACACTCCTTCTTCTTGTGGGTTTGGTGCGACCCTTCTTGGAAGGGTCCTCGTCACCACCACAAGCTGCCGTTGAGTTTGGGTCAGACAATAAGCGGAATACGTTTACTGGGCGTGCGTCAGGCTGATTAAGAAGAATATAAGAAAAGGCATCGCGCCGGCCGCAGAAGAAGTAATTTCAGGGAACTACGAAATACTTAATTGATTTTACACACATACACAACACCAACGGAAAAAGGAAGCAACGGAAAAAAGGAAAAAAAAAGGAGGCATGGCCACAAAGGATAAGAAGTCGTTTAAGAAGTATGCCAAGAAGCATTTGGCAACGGTGATTGAAAACCGCCGTAAGGGCGTTAAAGCCAAGAAGGAAAAGCTGGAGCGCGTTGAGAAGAAGAAGCTGCGTGAGGCCAAAGAGACCCAACGTGAGGAGCGTGAGCACCAAGAGCAATTAGAGCGCTTAAAGGACACGGACCCGGAGTTTTACTCCTACTTGGAGGAGGAGGACCCGACACTGTTGCAGTTTGGCGAGGAGGACATGGAGGTCGTGAATGACGACGAGGGAAGCGATGCTGAGACGGAAGTGGACGATGAAAATGAAAGCAACAACAACGACGACGAGGAGGAGGGGGAGGGGGAGGGAGATGGTGATGGTGATGGTGCGAAGAGTGGCAAGGATTCCTCTGCATCTCGCATTACCCGTGACGAAGTTGAGCGCCTCGTCAAAGGGGGAAACATCGAGGCATGCGTCGATGTTTTCGTCAGTGCCGTGCGCGAGTTGGGTTATACGGTCAAGGAGCATCCCAACACAAGTTCAACGCGCAAGTTTGATGATCCGTCGCTGGTGAAGGAGTCAATGTTTCGCATTGCACGCTTCATCGGGTCAAACCTAAGTAAATTTATTACTGGAAAGGGTTCATTTAAATCCCACAAGACTCGTTTTTTGATGCGACGACTGCTACTTTCTCTGGTGACTAGTGTTTCGGAAGGGGGAAACGTGGACGCCGTACTAACAGCGGGCCTGCTTCATGCTCTTACGCCGTTTGTGCCGATACTGCATTACATAAAAGGCATTACTAAGTCTGTTCTGAAAGCGGCCCTTTTACTTTGCTCAGCCCCAGAGGAGCCGGTGCGTATAGCGGCCTATGTTGTTGTTCGCGCGGTTGCAACACGTGCCACAGGAACACGCACCATGTATCAGTCTACTGCCTTTAAGGGCATCTTCCTTACTCTGGTAAAAACAGCCCATCATTACAACATCCACAATGCATCATTGATAGCCTTTCTTATAAACTGTGTCGTTGACTTGTATGGTACAGACATGGAGGCCGCATACCAACACACTTTTGTCTACCTGCGTCAGTTGGCAATTTACCTTCGTTCTGCACTACAGCAACAAACTCAGAGTAACGTCCGGGCCGTGGTGAACTGGCAGTACCTGAACGCACTACGTACGTGGGGTGCCGTCCTCTCAAAGTATTCCGAGGCTGCACAGTTGGGCCCCCTCATCCACCCGCTTGTGCAAATTTCAGTTGGCTTAATGGATCTCTTCGCATCTCCTCGCATGTTTCCTATGCATCTGCAAATCATAGAGATTCTCAACCATGTTTCCCTTCGCGCTGACGGAGTCTTTATTCCTGTGGCTCCGTACCTTTTGCGCATACTGACTTCACCGAGTATCGCCTTGAACCACAATTTTCAAGGAAAAGGTGAGAAGGGCGAACAAATAGACCTGCAGTTTACAATACGTGTGAAAAAATCACAGTCGCGTAGCGTAAGTTACCATCGACAGGTCTGGTGTGAGTGTCTTTACCTCCTCACAGAGCACTTGGCAACGCATAGCCACACGCTTGGGTTTCCAGAGGCTTTCTGGGTGGTGGAGACGACGCTTAAGCGGTTGCGCGGCGAGGTGAAGATACCGAAGGTGCACTCTCAATTGAGCACTCTTCTGCGGCACATGCAAACAACTAGTCAACGCATTATCGCACGACGCGATCAAGTAAGCATCGGACCCTGCGACTTGGCAGCGGTAAAGCAGCTGGAGGATGAATTAAAAGCTGCCGGGAGCCCATTGTCAACGTACCATCAAGTGCTTCGCCAGCAGCGAGTGGAGTCCTTTGCGACGAAGCAGAAAAATGCGAACGGTGGGGAACGTACGACGTTAGAGGCGTTTGTGAATGGGGCGAGGGAGAAAAAAAGCCGTAAACGTACGTTAACTGACGTTGACGCCTAGCGTGACACAACAACCATAAACCCAAGGAAGAATGGGGAGAAGCGGGGGGGGGGGAAGGTGAAAAGGAGAAGCAAATATAACAATGAAGAAGAAAGAATAATGCGTACATGCATATGGTGTGTGCGCAAATGAATTTCTACTGAAGAGTGAGTGTGGGATGGAGTGAAGCGAAGTTGATTAAGCATGGCGTATAAAAAACAAAAGTAAAATTGATTGGGCAGTAGTCACATCGAGAGAGGCCGTCCTTCTATATATGACGTTCCGCACACAGATGGTGCATCTGCGTGTGTGGGTGCCTGTGTTTGGTGGTTGATAGAGAGCCCATTTCCATCCCCCTCTCCCTCCCTCCCTCCCTTACCGGACTCCCGTTTTCTATATATATGTATATATATATTTCGTATTGACTTGTGTTTATTCTCTTTTTTTTTTCGTTTTGGATCTCTAGCATAGGAGGCGTTGTAGAATAGTCGAATGGACTCCCTTTACAACTGGAATGACTCCACAAAGATTGGCGTCGCCCTCACAGGGCTAGGGGCACTCTTCACTTTCTTGGGTGTTATCATGCTGTTGGACAGTGCTCTTCTGACGATGGGGAACGTCCTGTTTGTCGCAGGGGTGGCTTTGGTGATGGGGCCCAAACGCTTTCAGTCGTTTTTCCTATCCCGCCGCCGAGCTTCTGGGTGCTTTTTCCTGGGAATGTTGCTCATTATATCAGGCTTTTGTTTCATTGGCCTTTTGCTCCAAGGTTTTGGAGCGCTGAATCTTTTTGGTAATTTTTTCCCGATGATAGCCCGCGTTTTAGAGTCGGTCCCTCTTTTGGGCCCTATTATGCTTTCCACGCCAGTTCAACGGCTATTAGCTTTATTGGGCCTGCAGGATCGCCGTGGCCGGAACGTTTGAGGCTACTTGATAATGTGCTATCTTAGGATCGGAGTGTAAAAAAAAAAAAAACAACCTTTGGAGGTGGACTTGGAAGAAGCAATGTAGTAAAAAAAAAAAAGAAAAAAAAATAAATCATAACGATGCTTCTCCTCCTTATGGCGTTTTTGAGTGCTCTCCTGCTTTCTTTGTCGCCTGCTTTCTTTTGCGTGCTCGAAGAGAGAAAAAGGGGATTAAGGATAAGAGGATGGAGGTTCAGGTTGGCGAAAGGGTGGCGTTGCTCACAACGCACAAAACCTTCCGCGATGACACTGAAGGCGGTCTGAGGGCGGTGGCGGATTATCCGCCATTCTGTAAGTATGTGGCAGCGTGCGCAGGTCATGGCCCTGTGCCTTCTACATTCGTTATCCGCAATATTAGACGGGTGGCACAGCGCGTTGTGGGATTGACTATGGATGTGGAGTGTGATACACGCAGTGGGAAGGTTGTTCAGACTGTAGACCTCTGCGACTCCAGTCCTGCCATTATCCTCCCTGTTGCCGCCGTCAACGACACCCGATACGCTATACTTGTAAGGCAACGCCAGGTCTCTGTCGGCTGCAATTTTATCCTGGAGGCTTTCTGCGGCGCGGTAAACGATACCGGGAACCTTACGGCACCAAAAGACGAGTTATTTCAACAATTAGGCGCTGATCTTCAACAAGTGCGTGCGGTCAGCTCAAAAGGGTACACTGTAGGTAACGAAGGGACGGCGCCATACAAGGTTTACTCACTCGCTGTGGAAATGACACCTGAAACTCTTCAGACACTTCAGAATGCCTCAAAGGTTGTGGAGAATTCATTGGTTGCGCTGCCATTGGATGAGGTAGTATCCACGGTAAGTGACGCAAAGGCGTGCTTGGCGGCGTCACTGCTGTTGGTTTCATGAGCGTTACAGCCCGTCGGCACGTTTGCCTTGCCCGGTCAATTCTGCACTTGGGTATATGTAGATGCAAAGGCTCAAAGCAAAACCAAACCGAAACAAAGGAAAAGCAAAAAAAAACAAACAACAACAACAACAAACGAAATGCATCCGTTGGCAAACCCAGCTTTTGCTCATGTACACATGTATTTTAATAGGTTGCTGTGCTGAAGAACCTTTTTTTTTTACTTTTTGGGTGTGGATTGCGTCTTACAAGTTAACTCTCGATACATATCCTTTGTTTGTTTTTGCTCTTCCTGTGCGTGTAACTGGCTGTTGTCGCTTTTCTACCGTTCTTGCTTTTATTGTACGTCTCTGCTAGCGATAGGGTTTCTTTAAACAGGAACGAAAAGGGCGAAGGGAGCGGTTTGGCTTAGTGAGTGAGGTAAATGGACGCGGGGCCTAATTGGGAAAGGGAGGACAACACTGTTCAAACGTCAACGGGGGCTGTTGATGATAGGGTCACTATTCATGAGTTGTTTTGCCAAACATTAAAAGTTGCGGTGCCGACGGACGTTAGCAGTGTTTTGTGGATGGCTTCACAAATGATTACCATGGCCTTTGTAGGGCACTGTCTCGGCGAGGAGGGGATGTCCCAGTACAGCGCTGGGATTCTGGTATTTAACGTAACGGCCATGTCCGTTGTCAGTGGTTTGAATTCCGCCATAGATACGATAAGTTCCCAGGCCTTTGGGCAAAACCCACGCTCTACAGTAATTGGGGACACACTGCAGTTGGCATTTGTCATTAATTTTTTCTTGTGGATTGTTATGAGTGTTGCTTTTATTAACAGCGAACCCGTGATGGTTTATGTCTTTGGAGACGCTGTTGGTAAAGGCGCCGCGAGGTTTCTCGGGGCGAGCCCAGTGTACTTACTGACACAGATCATTACTGGAATTGTAAGCAAGACACTGTATGCCCAACGTCTTTCCCCCCTTGTTGTGTATGCTAATGGAGCTGCGGCAATTACTTCCCCTATAGCTAACTATTTTTTAATATTTATGGGAATTGAGGGAACCGCGCTATCACTGGGTTTGACTGGAATGATGTGTGCTGCCACCCATGTGCTGATTTGCCTACTGCACCCTAAAGCTGTCGTCCGAGAGGCGCAGTGGCCATCCCCGGTACTTCGTCAAAAGGAGGCCTGGAGAAGGTTTTTCAAGGTTGGGATACCTTCCCTGATCGCGGTGTGTTCGGAGTGGTGGGCCTTTGAAGTGCAGGCGTTCTTTGCAGTTTCCATCTCACCGCTTGCTTTGGCGGTTTTTGGAGTGGCAATGAACATCATATCGGTGATGTTCTCCATAGCACTTGGGTTGAGTGTCTCGGCAAGCACTTTAATTGGAAATGCCCTAGGGGCTCAAAGGCCTTTATTTGCGTCACGGTACGCCAGGTTTATTCTTATCTGTGACGTGACACTTGGGGTTTGTACCGCCGTCGCTATGGGCTACTTTGGAGGGCACATTGCACGTCTTTATACAAATGTTCCCGAGATGACAAGCGCGGTGGAGTCTATAATGCCGGTTGTCATCCTTTGTCATCTCGGAGACTCTCTTCAGTATTGTTTACAAGGTGTTTTTCGTGGTGCTGGGCGACCGGAGCAAGCGGCACGAGGTGTGGTCTTTACATTGTGGCTTATCGGTTTGCCAGCCTCTGCGCTTTACGTTTTTGTTTTTCACTGGGGCGTCGAAGGCGTCCTTGGTGGTCTGCTCACTGGGTTCTGCTTTGAAATTCCGCTCTTGTATTACTTAATGTCTCGATGGGATTGGAAGGTCCTGGCTCAGGAGGCTCAGGCGGTGGCTAATGTGCCGGAATTTGTTCTACTGGACAATGTGAGCGAGATTGACGACAGTGGTGAGCGCGACATTGAACTTGCCGAAAAAACCGCGGACGAAGCGGAGGCAGTTGAGTTGTAATGCAACGAACTCACCAGAGGGGCCATATTGGCAGATCTTATAACTGGAGTTAGGTGTTTCCCCCCCCCCTCTCTCTCTCTCTCTCTCTCTCTGTGTGTGTGTGTGTGTGTGTGCCCGTTTGTATTCATGTGCATGTGTTTCTGAGTTAATTCCTGTATATAAATGCCCGTTTTGCGCGTGGCCAGATACACGTGCATTTACTTTTTTCTGCAGATCTTTATATATATATATAGTTATATATTGGTGGTTAAATGTATTTTGTGTATCGTTTTTCTTTTTTCGTTTTGATCATGACGCGGCCGCTTTCCAATGACGCACTTCTCACAGCCAATGCATGCGCCTATTGTTTTCTCTCTTGTTTCTGTACCCCCTGTTCTTTATTTATTTGTTGTTATTCTGTTGGTTTCGTGAAGGGATGACATTTCTTTTGTTGTTGTTGTTGTGTTGTTGTTGTTGTTTTTTTTTTGCGGGTTTCTGCTTATTTTTCCCCTTTTCTCTCTTGCCCGCGTTATCGATCTATGCCAGTGCAGGGGCGTGGGCGGGGAGGTCTTCTTCGCAGTGATGGATGAACGCGCCCGACGTCCGCCCTCCGTACTCACCAGCGAGGTGTACAACGAGGCTGAGACTATCTTTGTGATGCTGGAGAATAAAGAGAAGTTGGTTTCATTTCTCGATTGCATGACTCTTTTGCGTGGCATGGGAATGAATCCCACTCAGGCCGACATGGACTACCTCCGCGAACGAATGGCGGATCCGATTCTGCGCCTCGAGCAGTGGCGTCGTGAGGAGGAGCTTAAGCGAGAGAAGGAGCGTCGTCGTGAGGAAATGCGGGATAGAAAGCGCTCTTCCTCAGCATACCCACAAAAGAAGCCACGTAAGTCTGCTGTGGAGCGAGCACTGCAGGCTGGAGCCGCGGAAGGTCAAGTGCCTCAACAGAATGTTAAGATTGTTCCCGTCGAAGAGATCAAAAACATCGATTGGAACATTTTTATCTCATGTGCAGAGGAGATTTACCGCGACGCAGCGGCAGAGCAGCGCGACGTTTTGGGGGCGCTGAAACTCGTCGACAAGGATGGGGCAGGAGAAATGACAATCGATGAACTGGTTCGGATTGTGACAACCAATGGTGAGAGTGTCCTGAATCCCGGGGAGGCGCAGCAGCTGCGCATGCTACTCCCTCCAAAATGTAGTCTACTCGAATTGGCTGCACGCCTTCAAGGAACATATGTGGCACCTACCAAAGAAGAGTTGGAGCGGGCCGCTTTGGAAGAGCTTGAGCGGCGGCGACAGCATGAGGCGCCAGAAAAGGCGGCTTCTGATGATGGGTTGCCACTGCTTTGAAATGTAGATATCTTTCCCCCCTTGTCTCTCTTTTTTTTTATTCTCTCTCTCTCTCTGTGCGTATGTGCAGTATTTCTTGTCTCTGAGTTGCGAAGGGCCTTCTTGCTCATTCCGTTCCCCCCCTTACTTCCCCCCACTATCACAACTTGCAGGTCAGTCTCTCTTATTTTTTTTTATCTGCTGTTTTCTGGGGTGCTGCTGCTGCCGAAGGAACGCGTGCCGTCATCACACACTCCAACAAGGTAAACGACGAAACAAAAACAAGTGCGTAACAATGGAGAAGAACTTGATCATCAACGTGACGTGCAATCCACCTGTTATTTCTATTCTTGGCCCTGTAAGGGAAAGCACCATTGATAAGCTCAACGCCGTGCTTCCAGGCGCTTGCACCACGACAAACACTGAAAAGGTCGAGTTTGCGTTTGTACGAAAAGAGGAACCTCCGCACTGGTACGGTGAGCTTAAGACTCATTTTGCCAGCGAAGATATTGGGCAGTCGCAGCTTTTTGTCGCGTTACTCGATGCAGTGGAGGAGGAGGGTATGTGGAGGCTGTGTGGCAGCAACGCGATCAACCACGACTTTGACAAGGCCACACATAACTTCTTCTTTGTTCGTGCGTAGTTGTGTCATTTTGGACCTTGCGTTGGGATATTGAACGATGTATGATAGCGTCACTTGCCCGAAATGTTTGTTTGTTTTTTTTATTTTTAAATTATCGGGAATAGTGACATGGAGAGGAAAAGAAAAAGAAGGGAAAGAGAGGCAAAGGCATGGGGAAAAAACCGACGACATACGTATATATTGTAAATAGGAGGCCCCACGAACTCAAAGAGACCGAGGTTCTGATGTACCATCCGCTCACTTCTTACTCATGCCTTTTCCTTGATTCCGTTTTGTTTTTTTGGCCCTTATTGACAGTGACGTGTTATGTATGCCCCGCCTTACTGTGTTGGCACGGCTTCTTCCATCGTTTGATGTTTACTACGGACCCTTTATTGGCTTCCCCGCGTCTTTTTTTTTCTCATGCTTTTAATTGGTGGTAAGGAAGACTGCCATTGTTGAGCCCATGTGCGGAAACTTGTCTATGTGGTAAAGGGTCGCGTCAAATGAACAGTGAGGAACTACACAACTATTCAGTTAGGCTGCTGCTGGCGCACGACGATCGCCTACGGTGCTTTCTCGATGCATCCGTCTCCCGGGATTGGGAGTCCGCTGTGAGTGAGTGGCACACGCTAAAACAAGAGGATCTTGCGTTCCAACGACAGGCGCCTTCTCTCCCGTGCGTTGACGTTCTTTCCGCGGGTAAAGCAAAGTTTTTCACCGACGAGGAATTCTTTTCGCTGACGAAGCAACTGGAAAACATCACGGCTGCGCTCTCTGGTTCCTCGGCGGCACCAGTGAGTAAGCGTCACGCCGACAGTGACGTTGACCATGCGTCGAGCCAAGTCCAAGATGTGACCTCGCTGGACCCCGCTATGCACTCCAGCTCTTCTGACGCCGAGGAACGGCGGAAATGCCAAGAAGCGAACGAGGCGTACCAACGTGGAAATTATAGCGAAGCTGCCGATATATTCTCCTCGGTAATTGGCTCTTGTCTGCCAAATATGTTGAGTGCCGCCCTCCTAGGGAACCGTGCGGCGTGCTACTTGCGCATGGAAAATTACAAACTTTCTCTTCGTGATGCGATGCGGTCCTATGAAATAGATAATGAATACGTTCTTGGTGTTCGCCGGGCTGTGCGGTCCCTCATATGCTGCGGAAGAGTTGTTGAAGCGCGACAAACGATGGAAAGATTCAAGAAGAACAAGTGCGGTTACACCTTTACGCCCGAATTGGCTGAGGTCACTTTGTATGAAAACTACTTTGCTTCCTTAGGTAGAAATGAACATGCAACGGCCCTAAGGTATTTAAATGAATTGCTGGAACGTGTGCCGTGTGCGTCGTTCGAAGTGCTAAAGGTGCAACTTCTCGCCATTGAGGACGGTAATGAGGTGGCTTTGGCGTATGTAAATAATGCCCTTCGGCGCTACACTGAATTTCCAGACCTGCTCTATTGGCGCGCGCAACTACGCTTTCTCGAGAGTGCCAACCAGGCCGAATTAGAGGCTGTTCTCCCTTTGTGCACCTTAAATGGCTCCACAGATTCTACAGGCCGTTTACGTCAGGTGCTTCAGCGTGGCCAACACTGCATTCAGTTGTGTCAGGAAGTGGACTCCTTACTTGCCAAGGGCGAATGGATGCCGCTTATACAGGCGTGTACAAAATCCTTAAAGATCCCATTTATTGGCGATCGGCTACGTGCGGGGATTTTGGCAAAACGAGCGCGCGGCTTTTTCGAAGTTAAGCATTATTATGATTGCATAGATGACGTTGAAGCTGCCATGCAAAATGCGGCGGCGGGCAATGAGAGAGCCCAGCTTCTGCTTCTTAAGGCTCTCGCTGAAGAAAAACTTCTGCGATGGTCGGCTGCGATTCGAAATGCCGAGCTAGCCATTAGGGAGCACCGCACCATGGAAATTGTCGAGGTTTGGAAACGTCTTTGCGAAGGAAAAAAGGAGTACGAGAGGCGTCAAGAGCAAAAGAAGCAACGACATCGGTTTCCTCCGGGAAAGGACGACGAGGACGAGGAGGAGGAACATTGCCCAGACGCTGGAGGGGCTTCAGAGAGGAGTGGCCTTCCAAGAAACCAAGCGGCAGGGTCAGGAAGAAGCGAACGCAAGAAAAAACACATTGGAGGAAAGGATCCTCGTCGTGTCGCGCAACTGTACGCTCAACTGTCACTTCCTACGGGAGCAAGTGCGGAGCGGGTGAAGAAGAGCTACCGTGCCTTGGCAATGCGGTGGCATCCAGATAGGTGGTGTGGTGCATCTGACCAGCAGCGGAAGGAAGCCGAGGAGAAATTCAAAACTTTGAAGGCAGCCTATGACGAACTCCTGTGTATTGTTGTGGGTTAGCAACTCGGATTCGCGTTTGCTCCTGAATTTTTGTGAAGCTGCTTGGTTTCGTTTTCCTTGTGTGCGTATGTGTGGAATGAATTACTAGTTGCAGTAGTCGAGATTGTTGCTGTTGTTGTAGTTTTTTTTCTTGCTTTTGCTCTTAATCCTTCCTAGTCTCTGGTGGCTGGCTTGAAGGGGGCATGTCGTTCCTTGCTCGAGCAGAAAGTGGACCAAAAGCGTTGCTTCGTTTCTTTTTCTCCATCGCAGCTGGTTGCAGTTTTCGAAAGCGTAGAGGTGGCTCGACAGAGGCACGAAATATCGATCCTATTTCGTTGAGCAAAATCAAAAACAAAACAACAACAAAAACCACCACCACCAACAACAACAAAAAAAGAATGGGTCTGTTAAAAACAGGCGGCGAGCCCATGCGGTGGGGGACAGAAGAAAATAATCGCGCCTTGCCGTATGTCTCTTGGCATGGGATTCAGCAGTTATTGACAATGCTGAAAAGCGAACACGCAAAGAAGGTTTTTCCTTTCCGCTGGGGTGAGGAGGTGGAGCACCAACTCGTGCGCGTGGAAGGAGGGAAGGTGAAGCTTTCATTAAACGCCGCAGATGTGATTCAGCGCCTTACAGAGTTTGTTGAAAAGGAAAACGTGGGCTGGCGTCCAGAGTACGGAAGTTTCATGGTGGAAAGTGTCCCTGGGTCACCGTATACCCTTGAATTGGATTCGTTAACGTCTGTTGAGGCGAATATAAGGCGGCGATGTGACCTGATGGACAGTGTTGCTGGAGACAATGTATTTTCCCTGACCTTGGTGACATTTCCTCTGATGGGCGTTGGCGATTTTACCACTTCTGAGAGCAAGGAGTCTCCATATTCCCGCTCACTTTTTGTGCCGGATGTATGTATCAACACCACACATCCGCGTTTTGCGAATTTAACGCAAAACATTCGTCTGAGACGCGGTCGAAAAGTTTGCATTCAAATTCCTATTTATATTGATACGCATACGATGGAGCGAACCGTAGATCCTCGACTGAATATTGACCGTACGCCCCATAATAAGGAAATTGACTGCGGTGCGGCAGAGGCTAAGGCATCCAAAGGCGAAAAATTCGCGAATGCTGTCGCGGTTGCGTTGAAAGAAGGACACGACAAGAATAATAACGGTGATTCGGGATCTCCAGACAAAGGGGAAATGACCTACTTTTATACTCCCGCCACACATTACTACTATGCACAATATTTTAAGAAATCTCACATGGAACTTGTAAAGCAGCGCTATGATGCATGCCCTTGCCCAGTACCTTCAGTATGCCATCCATGTATCTACATGGACTGCATGGCGTTTGGTATGGGCTGCAATTGCTTGCAAGTCACTATGCAATTTGAAGGTGCGACACAGGCGCGTCACGTATACGATCAATTAGGGATTTTATGCCCTCTTTTTCTTGCAATGAGTTCAGCGACGCCATTTCAAAAGGGTATTTTGTGCGATTCAGACGTTCGCTGGCTAACAATTGCTGCCTCTGTTGATGACCGCAAACGGGAGGAGGTTCCACGCATTATTAAATCACGCTATGACTCTTTTTCTATCTTTGTAAGTTCGGCTGTGCCAAACTTGGAAGAGTTTAACGATGAGGAGGTTGTCATCAATGAAGCTTACTTTGCGATTCTTAAAGAGGCGGGTGTGGATGAGCGCCTAGCGAAGCACGTCGCGCATCTTTTCATTCGTGACCCCCTGGTAATGTACGATCAGATGATTGAGATCGATGATACAACGCACACGGAACATTTTGAGAACATTCAAAGCACAAACTGGCAGTCGGTTCGCCTCAAACCTCCTACTCTAGACGGTGACACTGGCTGGCGGGTCGAATTTCGTGTTATGGATGTGATGCCGACACCGTTTGAAAACGCGGCCTTTTCTGTCTTTGTGGTCCTGCTTACTCGTGCCATTATTAAATATAATCCACTGTTCTACACCAAGCTGAGCATTGTTGACGAAAACATGGGCTACGCACACAACCCTAACCCTTGCTCCCAAAGCTACGTTATGCGGCGTGACATCTTTTCTAAGAAAATCTCGACTGATCCCTCTGAAAACGGCGAATTCACCGTTGACGAAGTGTTTAATGGGAGAAAGGAAGGATATTATGGCTTGATTCCTCTTGTGCGACGATACATGGAAGAGGAAAAGTTGCAAAGCCCCATACTGGAGGGCTACCTTCGTTTTCTTTCAATGCGAGCCGCAGGAGAAATTCCTACGGCTGCGCAATATTTGAGAGAATTTGTTATGCGGCACCCCGATTATAAACAGGATTCCAGGTTAACGCAGCAGATTGCGCATGATTTGGTGTTGCACGTACGCAAACTCGCGCGCGGGGAAGTCGCAGACGAGCGTTTCCTCCCCATGACCAAGTTCAGAGGGAAAAGGCGCCGTGAGTAATCAGGAAATGGCCACCCTTCCCGGCGGCCTCCCCTAGCTCCACTGCTGCCCATATATAAATATATATATATATATATGTATATCGGCAGACTAGCGGTCTCGTTGTTGCTTTTTATGTGCGAACGGATACATCCAGTTAAACGAAAAGAAAAGAAAAGAAAAATGTTATTATTATTATTTTTTTTCTTGGACTTGTTGCGATGCTGTAAATTTGAGGATTAGGTTGTGGCTTTTTTTTTTGCATGCAACTTTGTTCGTGCGACGCTGCTCTGGGCAGCAAGCAACTCAATACACTGCAGTTTCTCTCAAAATGGATTTGCCTCTGTGTGTGAGTTTGTTTGCCCCGCTTCATTTTTTTTTTCCCTCCCCCCCTCCCTCCTTTTTTGGGTTTTTTTTGTGTTTCTTGGGGTGTGTCTCGCAACTTTTCCGGTAAGATAAAGTAGTTTCAAAAAGCATTAAAAAGGCAACACTTGCAAAAGCCTGGGTAAGAAAGAAAGCAAAAAAAAATGAGCGGCAGGAAGCAGGAGGTGAAGCGTGCGCAGGTGACAAGCAGGGCGCCGACTGAGGGTACCAAGATCCTTTTCCTTGACTGTGACGGTGTTGTGTCGCCCTTTGGCGGAACTCTCTTTGCGCCGAAGCAAATGGCCCTGCTGCGAAACGTCATTTTAGAGACAGGAGCCAAAATTGTGTTGAGCACCTCGTGGCGACTGTCTGAATTTGGACGGGGGGAAGTGGCAAAGCAGCTTATAGCGAATAATATGCCCACCTTCATTTCATGTACACCGTATTTACACGATAAGTCTAGAGCGGTAGAAATATTGCGGTGGATTGAGGCCAACAGGGAGCGGTATAATATTGTAAACTTCGTCGCAGTCGACGATATCAATTTGCCGGCCACAGCGCCTAATCGAGCTTTTTTTTCACGCCATGCCATTACAACAAATGCATTTACTGGTCTCACGGAGGCAGATGCCAAGGAGGCAATAAGACTCTTAGATGACAGCAATAACCTTGTATAGGCACAGCAGTAGTGTAAAGGGAGAATTTAGCCGTGCGCATTTTTTTTTCTCCGTTGTGCATCAGTCATCTTGAGTTTTAGCCTCCACTAATTTTTTTTTGCTTGCTGTGCTATTTTTTCATTGTATTGCTGCCCCCCGATGTTGCTGCTGTTGCTTTATATATATATTGGCCGTTTTGTGCTGGTGTTGGTGTGTATGTTTCTTGCGGGCGAGCATTTATTGTTTCAGTCGATGCCTATGTATGAGCGTCTGCACGGATTCCTTTCGTAGTACGATGGCTTTGCTTGGCAATCGTTGAGTAAGGCATTGCTGCACCCGGATACTCTGCCATTTTTTCCCCCATCCTTTTCGGCTTTGTAGGTTTTATGGAAACCTCCCACTACACATTCCTTCGAAGCTTCGCTTAGAGGGGCATAAAATCTTGTATATGGGGTTTGAATTAGTTGTGGATACCGCGTGCGAGGGTTTATGTGAGGCGGTTGCGCGTACGCTCAGTGCAGCGCACCTGGGCTCTCGCTGCCTCCAAGTCAGGGAAACTCAGAATGCGGTTTCGAGCTCTGTTTTAGTAACTAACGACACCAGGACCTGCCTACTGCTTTTATTCATTACGTTTAACGATTTTATGCTTATGCTACGTCACAATTGCGTTCACAATTACGTGAAAGCTGTATACGATGCATCCAAGTGTCCGGTGTATGTGATCATGCTTGGACAATTAACAGGTCCCAGGCAGCCGCGCTTTTGGGAAGAAGTCACTCGCCTCTGTGCGGATGATTCCCTTTTGTCCATTTTGGTAGGATTCGACTTTGCTCCTTCTCTTGAGCAAGCAGCCGACATTGTTGCTGCCCACGGCCTCAAGGCAAGCAAGCAGCAGTCGGAGTTGGAGCCACTGGCTCGGGCAGAGGCGAGGCGGAAGTGTGATCCGACTGACTTTCACGCTCTTTACCTCGACATGCTCTTGGAAATTTCATCTGTTTCCGAAAGGCGAGCAGCTGCCATCGCCGGGGCCTTTCCGTCGATATCTCACCTTTTGGAAGTGATTGATTCAGGTTTGCACCATAGGTTACAAGTAGAGGAGTACTATGAGACGAGAAACACTAGTGTGCTGGATCCCTACATTTCCGAGGTGCTATCCACGGACTACAGCACAGCGGAAGCACAGGAGATGATGAACGCCTTGGTGGACAAGAGTAAGAAAATTTTTTCGTAGTTTCATGTCTTCTTCTTCCCCAACGTCCTCCGCTACTCTACCTTTTGT
>NW_021704227.1:0-4963 GCF_003719485.1 Trypanosoma conorhini | reverse complement strand
CGTTGTGTGTGTGTGTGTGGGGGGGGGGGGTTGCTCAGTTTCACGGTTGCTATTTTCGTTCTTGGTCTTCTGGTTGTACGCTTGCCAAAGGAAAAAAAAAATCATACTAGTTCTTTGCTTTTTCGGCATGCACGTGGAGTATTTGTTCTTATTCTTGCTTTCCTGGCCTGATTGATAGTTTGTGTTCTTTAGCGTCTGAATGCGGCGATGGCACAACATCGTCAAGAGATCACTACCGAGACGAACGACGCTGGGCAGTCTCTCAACGAAGTCACCACTTCTTGCGTCTGGAGAAGGCCTTCTGCTTGGACACGAGCTATCTACTGGTTCGAATCCTTCCTTTGTGAGCGGCGGGGGCGGATCGCTTTTAGACCTCTCTCACAGCTTCTGCCCCTTTACCGTTATCATGCTACATGGAAGTAAATACTGCTCAGACACAGTGGAGTATCTTTGGGCTTTGTTTGTGTTGACATTGCGCACTACTGACGCCTCGCTTAGTTTGTCAGAGGCGCATCTCTTTAGTGGGAGCTCTGTTGTGGGGTATTACTCTCTTCGAACTGTGCTTGACCGACTTAAAACAGTCTTGGCAACTTCTTCTCGGGGGGACTTGGCATGCATGCGCTTGGTGATCGCACTTGTGACATCCCCTTGCACGTTGGACGAGTCCCTTTTGGTCGAGGTAAGAAACCTTCGGTGGCCCATTCCAGTTTATACCTTGCAGCTGATACTGTCAGTTTCCGCAGCTCCCTCTATCCTTGCTTGCATCTTGAATGGGGAACTTGGAAAATGTTCTGGCAACGGTGTCAGCCCCGAGTTTTTTGCCGCCTGCCTAAATGGACTCTTGTCCAATGATCAGTTTTTCTCATCTGTGTGCTTTCATGAAATGCATCTTCTTCTTGTGAGCGTTGTAGAGAGCATTGGCCCAACCTTTGACTTTTTGTCGCTTAAGTGGACACCGCTACTGAGTAAACTAAGTCGCATTTATATGCGGCAATCCCAAGGAGAGCTTCTTGCCTCGCTGCATTTTAAGCTTCTCCAAAGGATACCTGCATTGGAGACAAAGATGCCGCTGACCTACATTGTTCGAACCTTAGGTAGCCTTGTTGACGCGTCTGCAGGGAAGGATGATACTCGGGTTTTGTGGTGCACAATACTTGACATAGCATCGCTTGCGGTTCGTCTTCATGGTAACTCAAAGGAAGGTCTTCAAGCTGTATGGAAACCCTTTTTTAAGGCCGCCGTGACGTTAAAACCCAATTCCTTGAATTACGCACGAGTTCTTGAAGCCTATCATGTTTCTGCTTCTCAAGGGCTTCCGATGACACTGGATAAGACGGGCTTTTCTCAAGTGGTGCGTTTTTTGCTTGGCTCTATCGCACATTCTTCGTTAGAGGAGACTTCTGCCGCGATGCGAGATTTTTATCGTTTTTTAAAAGAGCATCCAAGTATCCACTTTTTGTGGATCTTGGATAGTCTTATTAGCCTACTGGGTGAAACTTGGGAGTCTCACGGAGATGGGGCGTCGGCTCTTGTGCAGGATTTCATCAAGGCCCTCCAAGAGGATTACTTCCCCTCCATGCGCTTGAGTGGGGTGTCGCTTATTGATAATCCGCAACTTCGTCCTTTGCTAGAAAAGTTCCATGTGGTAAATAAGACAGAGTTTTGGTGGCGATGCGGATGTGGGGCGCAGCTTCCGGCTTCTGCAAAAAGGTGTTTAATGTGCATGCGACGACGCAACGCGGCTTGGACTTGTGTCACGTGTGGGGCGGTGCATAAAGATACAAATGTGGAACAGAGTTGCATCTGCGGTTCCGCAAACCCTCGAAGACTCAAGGCAGATGCGATGGGTCTTGAGTTGTGCCTGAATTGTGGAGGTGTGCTAGACGCTCTGAGTGGGTGCGTCCGATGTGGGAATACCTATCGTGAGGAACTTGCAACACGGGCATGCTCGTTTTGTGGAAAAACATACAGTCAACGGGCGGTATGTTGTCCGTTATGCTATGCGGCAAACGAGGATAAGAAACCACTCCTTTGGTGTTGTGGAGTATGTGGCGAGTATAATCATTGGACGTGGTCACAGTGCCAACGCTGCCCCGGGCGGCGCAGAGTTGGTTGCGTCGTGGCACCGCTAGAACCTTGGGTGTGTGGATGTGGTAGGCGCAACCACCCTTGTCTCACAAACTGCGAAGTTTGCTCGCGTGACAGTTGCGATGCATATACCTGCAATTTCTGCAACACACTCTCTAGTAAACATTCAGTTATCCATCTGGAGCTAGAATCCAAGAATATACGAGTGATTGCGTGCCAACATTGTGGCCATCTTCACCCAAGGGATCACAATGTCCTTTGCTCTCCGTACCTTCAACGACGATGTCATCAGTGCGGAAAAAGCTACATTCGAGCAAACTTGCTCTTGGGTAACCATTGTAATTTTTGTCATGCAAATCTTTCTTGCAATGAGTTGATCCCCTTTAAGTGTCATCCTTGCAAATCCAATATCCTACAAACCGGATTTCACTGCGTCGCTTGTTTGACCCCACGTTCAGACGCACCCATCGATGATGCGTATGTGTGGAAGTGCAACCGAGAGGTCTTGGATCCGACGGCGTCAGGAAATGCCCATTTTTGTGGCCATTGGAATTATAGTTGGTTGAGCCATTGCCGTTTCTGTGGCGAGGGGCGTGCACAAAGCAAGTACGAGGGTAGAGCGCGGTGCTTGTCGTGGGTATGCGCCGATTGCCATCATCGGAATTTGCCCACAGATGTTTTTTTCTGTTCACAATGTAGCACGGGGATTCAGGTGATGGAGGACTGTTGTATTTGCGGTTTGCCCCACCCAAGTGTGACCTGTGCTTCAAGTATTTAGGGTGTTGCGCAATGCGGAACAGACAACTAAAAGGTTTTTTTTCTCTTATTATATATAAGTGTATGTGTGGTCACCGCTGCCTTCGTTGCATTTTCCCTTTTCATCCATGACTACAATTTGCTTGTTTCCATTGTTTGTATGTTGATCAAGGGTCCTCCCACCTTTTTATATAAATATATATATATATATATCTACATATTATATATACGCACACACAAACACAGCACATAAGGCCATGCAACCATTTGGTCAGCAGCAAATTATGCAGAATCGTGGGTACGGCGGATACAATGCATATAGCCATCCGGGCTACCCTTCCCAGCAATTCCCTGCTCCTGCCCCGTATCAGGCACAAGGTGGTGGCTATTATCCTCAGTATTCTCAAGGAACGTACAATCCAACACTTTTCCAGGGGTTTCAAGGGAACTTTTCAGGCCAAGTAAATCGTGGAAGACCTATTTACACAGGAGGACGTGGAGCTGGCGGGTATGGACGTGGCGACTACAGTATGGGTATGGCAGTTGACCGCGGCAGAGGCGCGTATGGGATTCGTCCCCGCCAAAAAAAGCCGTTTGTTGGTGGTTCATTGGAAACACAACGTGAGTGGGAAAGGCAAACATTATGTTGCTTTTTTTTGCAAGGGAACTGTAAGTTTGCTGACACTTGTCGCTTTCTCCACGAAGACGATAGCAAACGCCCTTGCCAATTTGGAGCTCAATGCCGTGTAGGACACGCGCCGCGGGCAAAGAAGAGTAACGGCACCGCGGATGTGGATACCCCTTCTTGTCAGTCGGGTGATCCTCAGGAAACACCTGAAGGAAATGAGAACAATGCCGCGGAATCCTCATAAGAAACGGTTTCTAGGTAATAAAAAGTTAACGTAGGCACTGAACGTAGAAGAAAAATTGAAAAGAACGTTTACGGCACCCACCCACACAAAAAGGGTGGAGGGAGAGAGAGAGAGACGCCCTCTAAATAATTAGGGAGGGGGTGAACCACCCATGTTCCTCTGCGTCCTGCGTTTTATTTTTCGTTGTTTTTTTTGTAAAATGGGAGGAGGAGAGAGGGGAAGGAACGACGACGAGTAGTGCGTGAAAAAATATTGTGTTATGTATATACCTCTGGATTAATCTTTTCGCTATTCCATTTCATAGGATGCTGTAGACAAGTCTTATTATCGTTTAGGATGAAGTTACCGGACAGCTTGAGTCGGGTGTCCCTCCCATCGGACTTGTGCTTTACCAGCAACTAACGCGTGCGCACGCGTTAAGCCTCCGCTTTCCACGGCATGCGAGGGACTGGCCTCTGGCCCCCGCCCCTGCGATAACGAGAGCACCACTGTGGCACGCATTGGAAAGTTGGATAGAGGAAGAGATAGAGATAGTGAGAGGGACATACGTCGCGTTGTGCAGGTTCTTGCGCTTGCGCCGTCGAGGAGTTCTGAATCGAAAGACGATGAAGCGACAATTGCGTGATTCTCTGGAGTTGAAAAAATACTCAGTTATTTTTCTCTCTTTGTGTGTGTGTGTGTATCGGCCTCCGTGTAAATTGGATTGCAGCGGCCCATGAAGGGGCAAGATGCATGTCTAGACATCCACCTTACCTTTCCGCCACCACCGCCCAGAAATCGTGTAGTAAACCGAGTTTCTGCTGTTCTTTCCTTGCGTTGGCGTGATGTTTCCTCGTTTTTTTTTGTGTGTGCATGGCGTCGTTCTGGCCGGTGTGCTGCCACAGTGGGTGCAGCCGAATTCGACTCTGAGGGCCCCGAGCAAACGATGTTTGACGCTTCTGTCTATTGCTGCGTTGCCATCCTGGGCGTGTGCGCGCCTGCTCCGTGCGTTGTTTGGGCAGCACGCACCGGGCGAGCAGCCCGGAACTGTGGGCACTTTGGCGCCGCCCTCCTCCTCTTTTGCCGACTGAAGGAGCGAGTGCGGGAGGGGGCTGCCTCGCTTTATTCTGCGGGGTTTTTTGTTTTTTGCAGGGGCAGCGGAGCAATTGGGGGTAAACTCCTCCTTGCGGGGGTGCGGGCTTCGGAGTTGTTTGCGGTGAAGGTAAACTGTGTGTGTGTGTGTTTCGGCGAGGGAGCGGCAGCGGGGC
>NW_021704220.1:17013-35821 GCF_003719485.1 Trypanosoma conorhini | reverse complement strand
TGTGTGTGTCTCGTGTGTGTGTGTGTGTGTGTGTGTGTGTGTGTGTCTGTGCTTGAGTGCGGGTGGCGGGAGGAAAACAAAAACTGCGCGCACACAGAGAAAACAACGACAAAAACAAAAACGCCAAAAAATCAAGACATCAAGGAATAATTAAGTTAATCTAACCTTCTCTTTCGCGTTGGTTGTGTTGGCGCAATTTATTTATCTATTTTTTTTCCCCCCTCACGGACCTTCATCATTATCATTATTAAGTTTGGCTTTTCCTGTGCCTCTCTGTCTCTTTCCCTTTGTGTGTGTGTGTGTGTGTGTGTGTTTCCTGCGTGTGCCACCGTCCTGGCTTCACCGCGCCGCTTGCCCTGCGTTGCTTCGCACTGTCTGAGGCGCGCGCAGTTCTGTTGCCCCTTCTTCTCTTTTTTCCGCCTTTTCCCGCGCTGCTTGCGGCGGCCAACCAACGGAGGAGAGCTGAGCGCCTGTGGTGCGGAACTGCCTGCGCACGGAAGGGGACCCACAGCCCACGGCACAAACACACAGACACACACCGAGACAGAGGCCGACGTAAAGACATACGGCGAGTGGGAGGGAGCGTGAGGGACCAGCGGCGGAGCGTAGTTCGTCTGCGTGAGAATAGGGTGGTTGCGTGTCTGCGATGAGTGGGGTGCGTGTGGCGTCCTTTTCCAAGTACTTCGCCATCGGCGCAACCGCGGCCGTGATGTGCTGCGCCCGCCACTACAATTGGCTGCAACACCAAATATCTAGCGACTTACAGGAGCACTACCGCAGCGTCGCACGCTACGCAGATCAGGTGGCGGACTTGGAGGCGGCGCTGGCGAGAAAAACAGCAATGAAGACAAAAGCAGTGGCGAAGGAGACACCACAGTTACACGGAGCGGCTCGTGAGGATGGGCAGAGTCGATGACGGCCTCGTCTCCTGCAATACTTGACTCTGCCTTTCTCGGGTGCGCCTGCGAGGCGGGGGAACGCGGGGGGTGGGAGTCGCTGACACGGTGACCAGGCCGCTGCCGTGGGGGATCGGGTGATTGTGGTCAGCCACGGCGGGAATACAAGTCAAAAGGTGGCGTGGCTTTGAGTGTGATGCGTGAGTGTGTGTGCGTGTGGCGAAGTATACACGGCTCGCCTTACTCCATGCCCATTCGTGTGTGTTCTTCGTGCGTCTGTGAGCGCGCCTTGTTGAAAGGCTGTGCCGCGTTGTGCGCGAGCTGCCGTCTCACGGGCTTCTGCGTGGTTCACGTTCTCTTCCGCTTCTTCCCTGGCACTCTTGCAGTATCACACATCTGGCCAGAGTACGAAGCCCACGACACCAACAGAAGCGCAAGGGAAGGAGAACTCACTGACTCTCCCACTTACTCAGATATCTATACATATAGACATATATATATATAGGTAAGGAGGGGGAGAAGCGTGTATTCGTAGTTATAAAGCTCGATAAAGTAAAAAAAAAAGTGAAACAACGATACACCGGCGGCGCGAAGCCACGTCGCCCACGGTCGCAGGACGAGGGACACTAAAGGCCCTAAAGGAAGGAAGGAAGAGAAGGAGGGAGGGCGCGGCGGCAGGAGACCCACACACACACACACTTTTTGGCGGGGCGGCGTGTGCTCCGAGAGGAATCGTGTGCGTCTTGTCATCCGCTTCCGCCTGTGGAGAGCGATTCTCCTCCATCCACGTCCCGCACTGGGCGCCCACGGAACCGCAACGGCGTTGACGAAAGACGGAGGCAACGAACGAAGGAAAACTCGAGAACGAAAAGAGATAAATCAATAACTACATAAAAAAAAAAGGCAGATACGAGGCGGGAGCGACAAGTGGCGTGCCGTGCGATTTGCCTCCCCACCAGCTTGCTTCGCTGCAGGGGAGGCCGCTCTTCTGCTTGGCTTGCGTGTGCGTTGACCCACGCACGACGCCTCGGCGGCGTTCGCCGGCCAACAAGGAAGAAGAGGAGAAAGGGAAGGGAGTAAAGTGTGTGTGAGAGAGAGAGGGAGAGTCTCTTCATTTTGGAGGAGGGCGGAGAAAAGCCTCAGTTTTTATTTCGTTTTTTTTTTTTTTTGCTTTGGCGGCAGCGGTGGCCGTGTACTGTGTGTCTGATCGCTGGCTCAATGGCGGCACGGCTGGACGCGCTGGCGCGAGAGTTCTTCACCACCTCTAGTCCCTCCACGCCGCCCCAGCCGCGGCGCCGCGATGCCGGAGGGGTTGGCGGCGGCAGCAGCCCCACAGCGGCAACGGGGGTAGGCGTGCGGGGGACAGACGGGGCCGCGACGCTTCAGCCGCCCACGTGGGAGGCGGTGGCGGATGGACACGAGACGATGGGCGATCCTCGCGGCAGTCGCAATAAGCAGCGGCGCCTGCAGCTCATGGCCCACGACGAGGCCCACTTTTTGCCGCCGTTGCTGCAGTACTTCAGTGAGTTGGCCATGGCGAGCACAGCGATGTCGTCCGCCACACACGCGCTTCTGGCTGCGCCGTCGGGTGTGGCGTCAGCGGCCACAATAGCGACGATGCGGACGGCGGCGCCAGGGCACGCGTCAGTGCGGCGTCACACAAATAAACGAGTTGTGGAAGGGGGTGGCACGGTCCTCAGGGGGCGTCGCTTGCTGGCGCATGAGCGGCATCAGGCGGAGGGTCACCTCAATGGAAATGCAGGCACGGCACCTGGATACGCCCACTCATTAAGTGGCCATCGTCCCACGTCCTTTCGTCACCTTGGCGTCTACTCCGACTACCACCTCTCGCCAGAGCGGATTGACGTGTTCGCCAATTACCCGCAGCCCCCATTGACAGACGGCGGGGCCTCCTACGAGGCGCTGGAACCGAACCATCAGAGAGGACTCAACGCCCTGGCGGCGCTGGTGGAGCAGTGCAACCGCTCCTTTGTGCAGGAGCGGGGCTCTGCGGCGGCCTCCTCGGCCCCACTCGGCAAACGAGTCTTGAATTCAGAGTCTGTTTCCGTCGGCCCGTCAAGTGCGACCGCAGGACTAAGTGACCAACGCGATGCAATCGTGAATAGACTGAACATTCTTTTACGCGACCTCGTGGCTCACGGCGAGCGCGTCCTCGCGCTGCACGTCATCATGCGGGCCATCTCATGGCGGTTTGCCAGCAAAAACGAGCGTGTCACGATTTTGTTTAACCACCTTCGCACCTGTCTACCTTCGGCCAGCATTTCTATAGTCACCCTTGCCATGGAGGTGTGGGCCCAGTTACACGTGATTGAGGCGAGTTCCTCGGTGTACCTTAGAGTCACCTCGGAGCTTCTTTCGCTGGCCTGTGACTTTTTGCACTACGATACCACGTTGGCGGAGCAGCTGTCAGGCCTTATCATCATTCGTCATGTGGCGCTGTGGCCCACGTCTCTCTACCGCGCCATCCTCTCCAACGACCGCGACTCCCTTCTTCTAGCAACTTGGACGGCGATACCGAACGATGGATCTCCGGCCTTTATTCGAGAGCTCGCGGCGGAGGCGCTACGCGCGTTATTTGTCATTGCCTTAGAACAACGAAACTACCGCTCGGTCAACACCGTGCTTCAACAGGCTATTATCCTTTTACTCGCCCCTGAGCGGAGTGTGGAGATGCCGAGCTCCTTTTCGATTTCCCCGCGACACCGGCTTGGAGGCGAGGGACCGCACGAGTTCACCCCCGTCCAGGCTGGGCAGCCACCGCAGCCTATACCACCCTTGACCTTGGCGATGCAGCAGCGTGGGGGCCCCCACAAGGGCGCTGAGGGCGAGACCCACGCCAAGGAGACGGGGGGTGCGTCCTTACAGCTCTTCGGCAAGCTGAAGCGGAAAATCACCGCATTTGGCCAGCGCCTTTTTGGTACTTCTGCAGGCCACCGCTCGATGAGTCACACGCTAAGCGCATCGGTTAACGCGGCTGCGAGCGTGCGCGAGGCCACAGCGGCGGCCCTGGAGAGAGAGTCAGTTGTTTCTCCTGGCTCTTGTTCAACACTGCCGCTATTTACCACCTGCAGGAGGAGCGGTGCCTCAGGTGCGATGCGCCGAAAAGCTGCAAGAACGCCTCTCAGAAGTTCCACAGCCGCAAACTAGTGAGACCGCTCTCCACGCTGGAACACTCGTCGTGGGAGCTTTTGTGGGTGCTGTGCGTTGCTGCTTCCCCAACTGGGAGCCCTCCGTTCTTGACCCAGCCGGCGACCACGCGGCGGTCGCGGGGCCGTACCACACCACACGCGGCACCGTAGCAGGGGCCGCTGCAAAAATGACAACGCCAGTTGGAAATACGACTAGGAGGAGCTCCGTGCGGAAACCCTCCTCGTGCTCGCACTCCTTGTGTGTTGTCAGCGTTCGCAGTGGCAGAAAGGAAGTGTATCCCGGCCACCGTGCCTCTCGCCCACCGCTGGATGTGGAGGACGATAACGTGGAGAGCACCTCGCGTAGGAGCGAGGCGGACGACGCCCGGCGGTATGCCGCGCAGTCCCCCCAGACGGAGGGCGGGCAGCGGGCGGAGGAAGGCGTGGACGCCGCGGAGGAGGAGGACGACGACGTCGACGACGATGACGACGACGACGACGACGAGGAAGACGTAGACGACGACGAGGGCGAAGGCTGGTTTAGTCTCCCCAGCTCCGCCTCCGAGGATCCCCGCCCGCTAGCGATGCCGGGACCGCTGCGTAATCGACGCACGCTGCTCCCGTCTCCGGAGCACGCGCCCACCTCCTTTTACCGTGGCTCTTACAACTCAGGGAGGGAAACCAGCGCAGCCGCGGCTGCTGCCACGACCCCGACGGTGGCGGCGGTGGCAGCTGCCGCCGCCGCGGGTACGACCGCTGGCGAGGTAGGAAGAGTCAAGGCGGAGTCCGTATCGCCTTCGTTGGCTTCCGCCCCGAGGCAGCATCCGCCACTTCATCCCCGGCACTCCCATCAAAGGCTGCGTCAGGCAGGGTTTGGCGAGCGGCAATCTCGACGAGCATCGCTTCAGATGAATCTCGGCAGCCGTAAGTCGGCAGAGTTGGAAAACTTACTTCCCCCGGCCACAATGCGCAGCCTGTTGTCACTTTGCTACTCATGTGGCACACACGACGCGGCGATTGTGTGCCCACAGTTTTCCTCGGTCCCCCTGTCGCTGTATACAGAGCGTCTCTTGCCCATTCTAGCCCTCTACAGCCCACGTAGCCTGACGCGCGAGGACGTCTTGATGGCGCTGCGCTTACTCATTGGTCGTGCTGTTTCGACCTTTCACGAGACTGTGGAGGCCCTCCCGTGTGTTGGAGGTGGTGAAGACGTACATCGGGTTGCGGCCAGGGCGGCGATAAGTCGCGGGAACGCCCTTCGGAGTCTTGCGCTGATCAATATTGGGCTCTTTCTCGCCGCTATAGTCAGCTCCCATGCTGAGATGTTTCAGACGGCCTTTATGCAGAAAGTTTACCCCATCCTCTTCTGTGCGCTGCAGTACGACACACCGAGCTACTGCCCCGCCGCCTTTCCCGTCCTTGCCTTGCTGGTGCACAACATTCCCGCGGGGTGCCTTGAGCGTTTCCAGCCTATTGTGAAGCAGCTGACGGAGATGGCCCTCTCCGCCCCCTTCACCACAGAGATGACGGGCGTGGCTGCGAAGGTGTGCGACATTTATCCGGAGCTGCAGCCGAGGTGCCAAACCACCCTTCTGCAGCGCATTGCTGAGGTCCTTACCGAGACTGGGTCCCGGCGGGACGCTCGGGCGGGTGGAGCCGATGCAAGGCGCGACGGTAGACGAGCAAGGACGAGCCCGCTACTTGAAGCGTGTGACGACCCCACCACGTTTTTGGCCACAAGCTTTTTTAACTTGGAGGAAAAGATTATGTGTTTTCGGGTACTGCAGGGGTTTTGCATGGAGTGGGAAGGCACCGCCTTCTTCTTCCTGGAGGTGTGCATGCAGTACATGTCGCACCGTCACGCGGCGCTGCGGCGGGAGTGCGTTCTCTCATGCGTCAACCTGCTGCTCTCCGACTGCTTCCGAGCGCTGCCGCAGAAGGCAGGCAGAGGCGCGGCCGTGGGTGGACGCGTGAAGCGGGCAACATGTAAGCCACGACATTTATTTGTGACCAGCCCCGACACGAATACGGATCATGCCTCCACGCGCGCCGCCAGGCCGATGCTGAACGCACGGACTGCGGGCGCGGGGGGCGAGTACAGGTCGACGCAAATGGGGGGTCGTTTCTTGCGCCGGGGAAGCCTCACGGCCGCCGCCTCTGCCGCCAATACGTCGACGACGACGACGATGACGACGCCAACGACGACAGCGACGACGACGCGGACGAAGAGGATGTCAGAAGCGACAACGGGTACGGTCAGCAACGCGGAAGCGAACGACGCCCAGGCGCCGGCGATGGAGAGTGAGGTGGCCGTCACCTGCGACAGACACACGGGTCGTTCACACATCAACACTTTGCGCGAGGTCCTGCACCGGCTCGTGGAGGTTGCCGTGTGCGATCCAGAGGAGACCATCCGCCACGTGGCCCTCAAGAACCTCACACCCGAGACAGACCAATTCATCTGCACGCACGTAGAGGTTGTGGAGCTTCTCTTTTACGCCTTCAACGACGAATATATGCCTAACCGGGTGGAGGTGGTGCGACTTCTGCGCCGCCTGACGCAATACGCCTTCTCCGGCATCTACCCACGGCTGCGAAAATTGTTTTTGCAGATGCTGCACGACTTCCAGGAGTGCGTCTTTCTCTCCGCCTCTCACCATGGGGGAACACCGTCCACGACGACGAAAATCGACGCGGAGCAACTGCAACTGTTCTTTGAGCTGGCGCAGGCGGTCCCCTACTCCATTCCGCTTCACTTGGACAGCCTCATACGGCTGCTGCGGCAGGTACTGCTGCCGTGCCACGCAGCTGAGCGGGGTACGGTGATTATCGCCCTGCACATGCTCTCGTACCTGATGGATGAAAGCACACGTGAGGAGTGGGATAAGTTTGAGCCGCTGTTGGAGCTCCTTTCAGAACAGTTGCTGCTTCGCGACGGTGATGCAGACCGCCTGCATGCGGCCATTAGGGCCCTGCAAAGGGTCATTCAATACTTTGTTGTTGCAAAGCCTTTTTACAACTCAAATGGACTACAGACAATTATTGCTAGCCTGCAGTCACTGCTGTACCAAAAACCATCGATTGGTTCCGAGTTGTCTCTCTCGGTGCTGAAGCTGCTTGGCACCATCAGCTCTATTGAACCCTTTCACCAACAGGAGGAAAACCACGACACCACGCTGCTCCTTGGCCACCCAGAGTACAAGCACAGGTTACCATTTGTTCTGCACGCCAATCTAGAGGGCGTTTTGCCGGGCAATGAATCCTACAGCCAGATAGAACTGCAGTTTACGGAACGGCTGTGGCCCGATATTATCTTGCGTGTCCTCCTCCGCACCTTTTTTGAGGCTCTCGACGGTGTGCTTACCTTTACCAATGAGGAGATAGGGGCCTGCCTGCAGGCAACCGTGGCCATCCTGCGCGAGGCAGGGACGTTGCAGAGCCTGGAGCATTACCTGCCGTCGCTGTTGAGTGTGCTTACCGGGCTCTTTTCTCGGGATGGGGCGGATTCCCCGCTGCGCGTGTCAACCATGGAGAACCTTGCGGAGCTGGTGCATCTTTCTGGTCGCACCATTGCACCCATGTACGCCCTCCTGGTGGCCTTCCTTGAGCAGCACTGGGTCTCCTCCTGGTATGCGCTTCCCAGCTGCTGCAAGCTACTCATGGCACTCTGCAATGTAGTTCCGGATTTGGCGCAGGAGCACTGCGAAAAGTTCCTTTCGCTGCTGCTGGGCGAATTAATGCGACTGGTTGGGGAGATGTCCCCGGCGCCTAGGGCCACCAACGCGCAGCAGCTGCGGAGTGAGGTCTCCACTCTCACCCGTGCCTCCGCGGTGGGGATGCACGCCACTTCCGGCGTTATACATGAGGTGCTGAAGGCGATGCACTCCCTCCTTCCCATCGCGGACCAGTCAGCCATACAGTCCGCCTGCCTGGCGCTTGCGCAGCTGTTGCCAAATCCCGCAAGTACGTCAGGCCCGCTGGAGCTCGCGGGGGCGTGCGACGTACCGGCCTCTTCCTCCTCCTCCTTTGCCGCCCCTCCCACGACCTCGTTCGACACCGAGGTGAGCTACGTCATTGCGCAGTTCTTGGTGGAATTTTTGGACGACTGTGACGTGACGACCAAGGCGACGGCGGTTGTGGAGAGCGTCTTGCTGCAGCTCTGGCACTATGCACAAGCCCACAAGGCAATGCTGCAGTTGGTTGCGGGGACGCAGCGGAGCGAGCTAACGCGGGCGAGGCAACGCGATCGACGGCAGGAAAAGGAATGGCATTGGCTGCGACGCGGCTCATTCGCGCGACAGCAGGGCAACAAGCTTCCAGCGACGCCCGCCACGACGCGCATGTTACTAGAGCAGGAGCTGCGACGCCGACGCGGGGACCAGACGATGTGGTTCAACCGCTCTTCGCTTGCGCGTCTGCTGATTACGCCGGAGGCCACGGCCGGGGATGTCGCAGAAAAGTATTCCTTTCCCTTCCCCTTCCAGGAGACAATTACCTCGTGGGAGTCGCCGGTTGAACTGGACCTTCTCGCGTGTGTGTTTGTTGTGGCTGGTCGTTGCCGACTTCCTGCCGTCTCCTACGACCTCATGATTGGCGAGTACCTGCAGCAGCGCTTTGATCCCGGCAGCCCGGTGGTGAAGTTCTTTCGCGCCGTCACATCCCCGCACTACCGCCTCTCCCTTTTACCGTTGGGGGCTCAGCAACCACAAGCCCCACCAGCGCCACCGCCACCACAAATGCAGCCAAATCAGGAACAGGCGCGGGGCAGGCGGGCTGCGTCTAGTGCGTCAGGCCACGGGACTGCCGACGTTCCGATTTCAGAGGCAATGTCGCCGGGGTCGCTTGCGGATAGGCCGTGCGGCGGCAACTTATCTCTCAGGAGCAGAGAGGAGGAGCCACCGCACTCCACGCCTATTCCAATTCGTGCGCAGAAGCCGCCGCTAAAGAGCTCGCGCTCCTCGTCGGTCTCCTCGCTCCCGGTCGTGTCGTCGTCGTTGGCGACGCTGTCAATCTCGGGCGTGGAGAGTGCGACACAGGTGCTGTTGGCGAGAGCGGTGACGCCGGAGTCGGGGCGCGGCAGTGGGAGAAGGGCCGCCTCCTCGGTTGGGCGTGGCATCAGCGGCCTTTCGTGCGCGGACTCCGCCGCGGCTCCGGTGGTTTCGGTGGTTCCTGTTGGCGGCGGTGGCGGAATCCACAGACAGTGGGGGATGCAGCGCCAGCTGGACTTCTTTTCGAGCGAAAGCAACAGCGCCGCAAACAACAACATTGGGGGGACGCTTCATGTAGACGACGAATGCCCGCTGGCTGTTGAGGGGGAGGAGAAAAGCAAGCGGCAGGAGGCCGCCACGGCGTATGATAGCGATAACGACGAGGACGACAACGACAACGACGAGGGGAGCTATGCGACGGAGGAGCAGCGCCTCTTTCTGCAGCATGAGAAACTCTCCAGCAGCGAGTGGCGGCCGTGGTTTGAGCTCTTCTGCACCATGCTTGTGGACAGTAGTGATCACGTGTGTGTGAGCATTTGCTCGACGCTCGTGCGACGACACTTCAGCATTTTTGCCTCAGATTTGATGCCCATCGCCTTCCTGTCGCACCTCACAAAGTACGACGACAGAGGCGTGCTGCGGTGGATGCGGCTTATCTGTGAATTTGTGCGTCTGCATGAAAATTTACCGCAGACCATTGCCGCCGAGATGGCGCGGTTGGCGCACTACATTCGTCTCTATAGCCCCTCGCTCTTCTCCAGGCCTCTTGCGCGGGCGATTGAGCAGACGTACATCACACTGGACCTCGTCTCTGTGCTTGCCGAGCGTGCCCTCAACTCCCCACTTCTGTTGATGTGCACCCTGCAGCAACTACTTGGCGGTTTCTCCTGGGAGGCGCTGGCACGTCTGACTATGGCCGTGGGGGACGTGAACTACGAACACGACCTACGATTGTTCTCACGAAATCCGTTGCTGCGTCGAGCGGCGCATCAGTTGCTGCAGGCCAGGCGACAAAAGTGTCGGACAGGCGTCGACCACGGTGGCGGCAATCCCACCACGGAGAAACTCAGTTCCTTCACCGATGCGCTTCCGTGGGAGACGCAGCAGGGCGCCCACGGTGGCGGTGATGCCATTTCGGCCGCAGCGACTGTCTCTGCACTGGGCACAGAAGGGAATGCAGAGGACTGCACGCTGCCCACCATCTTTCTTGAGTTGGGATGGTTCGAGGCAGCACTAGGACAGTACCTGCGTTCTATTTGGGCGACGCTGCGGGTGCTTGCTGTCGGCAGTGGCAGCGGCAGTGGCAGCGGCAGCGGCAGCGCGGTTCCCACGCAGTTGCCGAGTCCGCGGTTGTCTCTAAGTGACGTGGTGGGTGCGATGCGCTGCTACATGCGCGTGTATGACTTTGAGAGTATTATAAAACTGTGGCAGAGGATCAAAGATGCCCCTTTCGCCCCTGAGGAGGGGGCGACGTCGACGCCGGCGGCGGCGGCGGAGGAGCAGCAGCAGGAGGAGTTTTTGCAGCGCAAAATGCTAGGGACAACATGGACGCCCACCGCGGGGGGGCCCATCCTTCCGCACATCACACGCTACGTTGTGTCGGCGGCGCGGGCGCTCGCTCGCTGGGATCTTGTGGACGAGATCCACTACAGCCGCTTCCTTGCCGACACCAGGGGCGAGCGCGACTGGTGCTCTCGCAGTTACGGAGGCCTTCCATTTCACAAGCAGACGGAGATCTTCCGTGCCGCCGCGCTGACGGCGGCAAAGGAGTACGAGCAGGCAAAGGGCATACTCAGCGACCTGCGGACGGCGCTACGCGACGCCTACGCCGTCTTTCATGCCGAGAACGCCCGACTGAGGTTTGAGCTGCACATCATGTTCCAGGAGATCTCTGACCTCGAGGAGGGCATAGACGCGGTGGAGCTGAAAACGGCACACGGGGACTCCACAAGCAAGGTTGTGGGCCCGGCTCCTTCTATAGCGACCCTCGCGGGAACAATCGCCCCTGCGGCGACGGCGACGACGAACCCGACCGCCGCAGCAGCAGCTGAGGCTGCTGGTGGCGCCGGCGGTGGTGGCACTACCGACAATCGGAGGGATAACTCCGCCACGGCTGCTGCTAATGGTAGTGGTGGTGGTGGGGGACGTGATGGTGTGGAGCCGCAGCAAAGTAGATGGCGCGGAAAGGTTGCGTACACGGAGGCAACGCTGCGGCGTCTGAAGAACATTGCCGGAAGACCGCTTCCTGCCCACAGTACCGTGGTGCAGCGGTTTGAGCTCATTGCCCTGCGGAGTACGCTTGCGTCCCCCGACTGGCAGCTGCGGAACATTCTGGAGCTCTCTGAGCATATTCTGCGCAAAGGTATGCCCAAACGGGCTGCTAGCACGCTTGCTTACTTCTATTCCCTTCCTCTCGATAACACGGACACGCTAGAGGAGAGGAAGTACCGCGACACCCTATTGCTGGAGAAGTATCGTATCGAGCTGCAGCATTTGTTTCGCACGCGGGATTTGGACTATCTGCACAATGAAATCACCGAGGAGTTAATGCTGAGGTGCCACACCGGGTTCATGCATACACCGCGTTCGATGCGGGTACTGGACACCGGTGAGATAGCCGTTGATGCCTTTCTTGGCTCAGGGCCTGTGACGGAGAAGCAGGCGGAGTTGCTTTTGCTCCACATTGAGTGTCAGCGTAAGTTAAATACGGTGCATCAGCAGCGACGGCGCTTTTCACTGGCGCCGTCACCCAAGCTGGTGCCTCACCCACACACACCTGCTGCCTCATTGGGCGAGTTTGGAATGACTTCACGGGCATTCCTCAACTCCGCCTCCTCGCGCGATGCCGCCCTGCTCGATGGGGAGGAGGATGAGTACAACCCCGCCTACGGCCTTCTGCGTGAGTACCGCATTATGGAGCACATTATTGGCTCCTCCATCACCTTGGCGTCGGTGTGGCGGGAATTTGGGCTCCTGTTATTCGACGTTTGCATGGCCATCTACGCCGAGTGGGACGTCACGCGGGAGCCGGAGACGCTTGACAACTTCTGCGTGCAGTCCGAGAAGGCCATCAGTGCGTTGCAGAAGTCGGTGCAATTTTGGAGTAGTGCGACCTTCACCGCCATCTCAGGCGTCGGCCCCTTCACGACGCACTCCGCACGTCGCGCTCGCCACGCGCGCTCCGCACTACCAGCGATGCATCTTCTGCTGAAGGCGCTTCACCTCGCACTTAAGCTGGAGGAGATTGGCACGGATGGCGTGGGCATGGAGGAGAAAAAAAATAACGCGACGGGCGCCTTGGACGCCGCGACCGCCCGACCCGCATCGGGTTCGGCGGCGCCGGAGCGAAGTGAGGCGTGGGATCGCGGCACAGGCATCGCCCATCTCGACTTCTCCCCCGCCATGCACCTTCACTGGGGGTACGTCCTGCCTATCCTCGTAAACGCCGCGGCGCGCCACCGCAAGCTCCGCGCCGCGGTGCGTGAGATGTGCGCCCAGTCCCGCGTGATGCTCTACCAGTGCGTGTTTCACCTCGTCTCCACCTTTGAGCATAGCCACCCCTCCTTCCTCGCGCTGGAGGAGGCCAGCCGCGCGGAGGTGCTCCACTACGACGCGGCGTACCCGTGCAGCGGGCTCTGTTCACTTCCCTCCTCTGCCCCGCACGCGGCAACGGCGTCCACGCCAGCGACGTACCTCGCGGAGGAGGCGGTGGCTGAGGACGCCATGGGGCGAACGGCCCCGCGCCGCCCCGGAGCCGCATCCGCGGACTCCACACTCGACCTGCGGCAGCCGCGAAGACCGGGAGCCGCAGTTGGGCCGCTCTCTCTGCTGGGGAGCCCCAGCAACTGTGAGGAGGAGCGGCGGCTGCTGTCGTCTCCGCGCGACACCCGGAACCCTCAGCAACCCCATCAGCCGCCGCCCCCAACTTGGCATCCGCGTGACATTTGCCCTTCTCAGCTGCTTCCGCAGCAGGAACGGCATAAGCACCACCACCACCACTACCACCACCAGCAGCAGCAGCAGCAACAGCAGCATACCCATCATCATCAGCCGAAGCAGTGGCGCTCCGCCATGCTTCTCAAGCTCGCAGAAAACGGGCCAGAGTACAAGTTGATTATTTCACAAACCTTGCAGCTTTGTGAGTTTTTGCGAAATGGCAAGGAAAAGTTGCTTGCTCTGGGCGCGTGCACCTTGCCGATGCCTACGTGGCTGCTTCAGCACCACATGGTGGAGGTCGACGCAAACGCGCAGGAGTCGCAGAAGGGCCAATCTGCGAATATGCGGAGTTTTCTCAACACTACCGACAACCACACGCAGACGGAGAGAGAACCCGGTCCTAGGAATCACGATGGCGCCAACGCCGCCGCCTCGTCCCCCGGTGCCACCATTCAGGGAGGTGGCTGTAAAGCGTCACCGCGTGTTTTGCATGTACGGAGAAAAGTTTATTCCTTGTCGTCTGAACGTCGGCGTGAGGAGGTCTTTCTGTTTTTCCTTTCAGACGGGGCAGGGCTGCGTTTCCACAGTATTGGAGTTGCGGAGGACACGGCCACGTTGGCTGTTTTCTCCCCATCCCCCCTCACGGAGTGTCATGAGGCACACCCGACTATGATGGACACTGCTGCTGCCAGCGCGATGATGCATGCCGTGCCCACCTCAAGCTTCACTGCGCATGGAGGAAGTGACATCACATCCTGCGGCGCACAACCGCACCCGGCTCTGGCGACGACCTGGAGTAACAGGACACCCTCGATAGAGCTGGTAGATCACACCGCCTTTATTCGTCCGTTGGCCGCGATGGAGAGTGCCGTGGGTTATCTTTGCGGAAGTCTTCCCACGCGGTACATGCGGACCCCGCTGGTGCTGCCGGTTGGCATTCAGGAGTTCATCACACAGTTGCCAGACCGTGTCGTCTCTTTCTCCAGTTGGCAGGTGACGCTGCCGCCGTCGTTGCAGTGCAGCTGCACCTCCTCCATGCTGCGGCAACCGTCCTCGCTCTTCCACATTGTGTCCGAGTACAACGCCCGGGACCCGGACGGGAGCGCGATGCCGCCGGAAGGACCACAAGATCATCACCCGCAACAACATCCTGAACGCGGGCGAGAGTGGGTTTCTGCGCGCAAAAGCATTCAACGCGAAGGGACGCCCGCGTCGTCCGTACAGGAGGGAAAGAGACTGGAAAGCGTTGGGGCGGGAGCTGCCTCAAGAGCGCATCGAAATCGAAGAGAACTTCTCACGCGCTACGAGCGCCTTCTGGAAATTGCGTTCGATGATGGCAAGCCTTGGCCGCTCTTCAGTTTCATGCGCCGCGTGCTGTCCTCGAAAAAACTCTCCGAATCGGAATATCCTCGAGCCGCCTCACATTTGCTAACTCTGCTGGAGGGTGTGAAAGAGGCGTTGCAGCAGCACCTGCGCGAGGCGGAGGAGGTGCCGAAAAAGGCAGGAAAAGGGGAGCAGGAAAGGCGTCGGGCCTCTTCTTCCAATGCGTGGAGTGACGAGCACCACCTGGGCGAGGGACGCAGCTCCGCTACCGCGTCTACGCGTAACAAGGGATGGAAAACGGTGCAACTTCGCGCGGCGCCGCTAACTAAACTGCGCCTAGCCATTCTCAAGGCAGAGGCCCCGCGGCACTCCCAACTGCTACTTCGGTCCTTTCAGGCGATGTCGGCCGACGCCGCACAGTGGATAGATGCCGTACACCTCTACACCAGGGAGCTGGCGGAATGGAGCATGCTGCAGTATCTGTTTGACGCGACGCATCGGGAGAGCACCACGTTTTTTGTCGAGCTCGCCTCTGGGCATGTGGCGTCGCTTCATCTTGGCGTTCATGCCCTTCAGCCTTTGCCACGGAGTTTGGCGGCGCAACCGCGTCCCGGCGCCTCCACAGTCGGCGGTAACGTGACGGAGGAGGAAGAGTTGGAGGGGGCTGCGCCGAACCAATCCCCATTTCCATGCACAGATCCGACTATTTTTCGTCTCACGGGATGCCTTGTAGGGGCGCTGCCGTTAAAATGCCCCTATAACGTCTTTCTTGGCGGGGCAACCCAGTGTCTCTACGCCACCCTGCGCTATAGTCGTGATCTTGCCGGCATCGTGAAGTTTGGCCTGCAAGACATGAAGTGCTTCGCGTGGCGGGGCGCCACGCTGGCGCAGTCTCTGCCGGGTGACGGCTTGGACACGGATGCGGCAATTCGCGGCGGCATTGTGACGCTGTTGCCGGAGGTGCCCAGTCGAGAGTGTGTCCGATGTATGGCCCCAGCCGCGCTGCTGCAGCCGGCTGAGGCCTCCACGAGCGCCTCTATCGTGGCGCCCTCGTTGGAGGATGCCCTCAGCAGCCTTCCGGTGGAGGGGGCGACGCAGATGGTGGCGTTGGACGCCACCACGGTGGAACTCGCCTCCGCTGCGCCGAGTCCGACGAAGGCGTCAGAAACGACCGCCCTCGTGCTCGGCAGCGAACTGGCACACGACGCTGTAGGGAAGCCTGCGGCATCGGAATCCCATCGTGAGGAAGAGCGTAGACGTCTGCCTGCTGTGGCGGTTACGGCGATGGATGCCTCTGCCTCAGCCGCAGTGACGAGAACAACACCAACGGCAACGCTCTCCGCGTTGGACGGCGCGCAGAAAACGTCTTCTACAATGAGTACAACAGCGCCTTGCACGTGGGGGTCGAGGGTGACGGCGCCGCATCACGTTCCCCCACCGCCACGCCTCTTTGACGCCGCCTCCATCCTTGTAAAACTCATGGATGACCGGCTGCCCATGATTGACGAGCCAGTCTGCACGGGCTTTACCGAACCCAAGTTGGGGGGCTCCGATGACCTTATTCAGCTTTACCACGGTGACGGCGGCACAATGAACCAACGGGCTTTCTTCATGGACGCCGCGAAGGCGCCTATGCCGCCACTGAAAGCGGCAGATGGGGCTGTGACGGAGCAGCAGCACCGTGCCGAGGCGGTGGATACTGTTGAAGACAGGGTACAGCAACTCATTCGCGCCGCCATAAGCCAGGATAACCTGTTAGGGACTCCAGCGTATCCGCATCGCTGGTGTCGTTGGTCTCCACAGTGGTAGAAAAACAGTGGTGAAAAGAAAGAGAGAGGGAGAAAAAGGAAAAGGAGGAAATGATCGTAAGTAAAGAATAAAATATGGTCTCTAGTGAATTTGGGCCATTTTTTTTTCTTGCTGGGTTATCCTCCACACAAGCCTTCCCCACCATTATTTATTTATTTGCTTTGTCTTTGATATTGATTTCTGCATGGACTGTGGGCGAAGTATGCGTGCCCGCATTGTATGGGCCTCGACGCGCACCTTTGGTTGATGTAAGTGCAAAAATGTTGCATGCACACACACACGTCTGCGAAAGTGGTGCTATTTGACGCGGTTATTGGGGGACGCCAGTGAGATTTTTTTTTCCTTCCTTCTTTTGCGTGCATCCCCATTGCTCTCGCGTCCTCTTCGTTTGGTTTCTCTCCATTTCCTCCTTCTTGGGGGAGAAGGCTGGGAGCGCGAAGGGGAGAGCCTTGCGGGCGGAGGGGGAGGGAACCGGCCGAAGTTCCACTTGCCGCGGGCGAGGCGGCGGCGGCAACCCAGCCGAGAACAACGATACCTGGTGGTGGTGGCGGCGGCGGTGGCGGCAATAATTTAGCTGCAACGCAAAGCAACGAGAGATGCTCGGGGACTTAAGTGTTCGGCGGGCGATGAGTCGCCTGCACAACAAGACGGCGGAGCAGCGGCGGGTGGTGGACGAGATGCGGCAGCGTGCCGAGGCGCTCACGGGAAGTGGACGGGCCTCGGCAAAGGCGAAGAATAAGAAGCCGCCGCCGCTGTGCTTCGTTGAGGTGGCAGGGGAGGCGGACCTCAAACAAGGTTTCTTTCCTGACGGCATGCTAAGCGGTGTCGCCATTGGCGTCTCGGATGCGCTGGACGTGCTGGAATTTCGCACGCGCTACGGGGCGGAGTCGCCGCTGCTACACCAGATGCCACACACGGAATTCGCCTTTGTCTCTTGGCTGCGCCGCCGCGGCGCCCGGTTCATTGGAAAGCTGGCCTGTAAGACACCGCTGACGATGGGCGAGGCAAGCGTGCTTGTCCCGGAGCACCCTGCGGCCGCGGCGGTGCATCTGAAGGCATGTAATTACGCCATTGGATCCGCCCTCATGGGGCCGGCGGCTCTGAGCTCACCGGTGCACTACGACGTCGCTGCATTTAAGCCCACTGCACAGTGCTTCGCCACCTTCACGGGAGGATACCGCTTGAGTATTCCTTCCATGTCTATTGGTATAACAGCGGCCCGCCTCGACGACATCTTCTATCTCTGGGAAGTGTTTACCTCCGCTATTCAGCCGGGCTACTTTCTTGACGAGAGCCAACGAGAGCCAGGTGGCGGTGGCAGCAGCACCGGCACCGATCAGGACAGCAAAACCCATGGCGTTAGCGGCAGCAGCAGCAGCAGCAGCAGCACCAGAACCAGAACCAGCGTCAGTGCTGGTAGTAGCAACAGGAGTGGTGGTGGTGTTGCGGCTGGGGGCGCTGCCAGACCGTCGAGGAGCGTAAGCTACATGGGCTTTGATAAAGTCAGCATGTCAGGTTCACCGAAGGAGCTCCGGGGTCGTCACACGGAACTGTCGGTCGGCTACCCCGCCGACTGGATTGACAGCCTCTGCCAGGAGCGGCTGTTGTCCGCCGACGAGTTTCGCCGCCGCATTCTCCGCCTTGTCACGACGCAGAATGCGATGCGCAAGAATGAGCTGCTGGAGGTCATCCCACTGACGCTGGACGTTGACCTCGAGGTGGTGTTCAAGGCCATCCAAACCATTTCCCTCTATGAACTTTCACGGGCGGTCGACGGCCTCTTCGCCCCTGCAGGCCACGGCGGTGGCAGGGCGTCGTCGTCGCGCCCCTCCACAATGTCGCAGTCGGGGCTACTGGATGAGCTTCCGGATGAGTTGGTGCCAGCCATCTTCAACGGCAGGGCGCTGACAAGTCTCGATTACCAGCGGGCCCTGCGAACCCGCGAAAATGTTGCGCGGGCCACGGCAGAGCAGTTTCGCGATGTGGATCTTATTGTAACACCCATCTTGTCGGAGCCGTACGTCAGCGGCAGCATGCGCAGCATCGCCCCTCTACTCCCCTTCTCGCTGGGTGGCAACCCGATGGTCTCCGTGCAGCTGGAGGCGGACCTACCGGTGGCGTTGATCGGGGAGCTGGGGCGCGACACAGGGCTGTTTGAGGACAGCACCACATTCCTTCAATTTGTTCGCGGGACATCTCCGCCCTGGTGGCGCCGAAAGTTCATGAGCTGACCGCGTTCTTTAGGCCACCAGCGTGTAATTTGTTGTTGTTGTTGTGTGCCTTGTGGGCCACTTGTTGCTGTGCGTTTCCCGGGTTTCCTGACTTGTTCCGCCACAAACACTTCCTTGCCAGAGCGACCGCTTCTCCATTTTTTTCATTCTCTGTTTGCTTGGCGCTTCACCGCAACTAAGTTTTCTCCACACGCACACACGCACACACGCACACGTACACACACGCCCCCTCCCCCTTCCCGCACGAGCGTATGCGCGTGCGGTGCCCCGCCGCCGTGATGAGAGACGAGCTTAGGACACCTTTGGACGCGGATTGCCGCGCGTGAAAAGCAAATGCCTTATCGATTCGTACCCTGAGCCGCACACGCGCACACACCCCCTCCCCCTCCCCACACGAGCGTATGCGCGTGCGGCGCCCCGCCGCCGTGATGAGAGACGAGCTTAGGACACCTTTGGACGCGGATCGCCGCGCGTGA
>NW_021704220.1:0-16565 GCF_003719485.1 Trypanosoma conorhini | reverse complement strand
GCCAGAGCGACCGCTTTCTTCCTATTTTTTTTCATTCTCTGTTTGCTTGGCGCTTCACCGCTAACTAAGTTTTCTCCACACGCACACACGCACACACGCACACGTACACACACGCCCCCTCCCCTCCCGCACGAGCGTATGCGCGTGCGGCGCCCCGCCGCCGTGATGAGAGACGAGCTTAGGACACCTTTGGACGCGGATTGCCGCGCGTGAAAAGCAAATGCCTTATCGATTCGTACCCTGAGCCGCACACGCGCACACACCCCCTCCCCCTCCCCGCACGAGCGTATGCGCGTGCGGCGCCCCGCCGCCGTGATGAGAGACGAGCTTAGGACACCTTTGGACGCGGATTGCCGCGCGTGAAAAGCAAATGCCTTATCGATTCGTACCCTGAGCCGCACACGCACGCATACCTCTCTCCACGACGCATTGGACGTTTTGTTACCCTCTGTTTTATTTACTCTTTATTTTTTTTAAATGTTCAGTGTCAATTAAGGATTTTTGGTTTGGTGGGTTTCGATTGTTTGCCTTGTATAAGCTAATAGTAAGGTGATTTTTTTTTCTCTTTTGCTTTCTCTTGTTGGTGTCCAAGCTTTTTTTTTTGCTTTGGAAGGCTGCTAGTCAAGTAGATAGCTAAGCGTTCACGCCGCTCCTTTTGCAGTGGGCAGGGTTTGGGAGGTTCATTTTGACGCCATCGATGGAGCGACGGCGGTATGAGCGGGGCCTGAAGTCGCAACGCGGGAAGCGGGACGCACGAAGGTTGGTGCGGGTGTGTTTGGTTTGCCTGTCACTCTTCATCCTGCTTGTGTTTGGCGCTGGCGGGTATCGTGCCTCCTCCTCGGAGGAGGCGCTAAGCGCCGCTTCAGGGAATGTGGCTGTGTTTTCCTCTGAGGACCTTCCGGCCGCACGCATACCGGTGGAGGTCGCCACCATTTTTGTTTCCATCGCCGCCTTTCGCGACACCGAGTGCGTTACGACGCTGGAGAGCCTTTTCACGCGTGCGAAGTACCCTAGGAGAGTGTTCCTGGGCATCAGTGAGGAGCGCTTTGAGACGGATAGCAGCTGCATTGCCTCACCTGAGGTGCTTGACGGCATTGGCGTGAATCGCTCTCGCACGATGCGCTGGAGAGATTTGCTTCCCCACGCCTACGATGCGGCCGCCCTGCGGCAACACCCCAAGCACACGCCTGTACTGCATGAGAGGCGAGACGAAGACATCATCACCTGCCTTCTCAGCGCGGATGCCCCTGGCGAGCTCTCCTCCCCTGGCGACTCCATGTTGAACGGCTGCCAGGTCGTCACACGCCTCGGAAACCCGGACGACGCCCGCGGTCCGACGTACGGTCGCTACATCACAAGTCTTTTCTACAATAACCAGGATTACTACATGGTGGTGGACAGCCACTCAAGGTTTGTGCCGGACTGGGATGTAAGGATGATTGAACGCGCGCGGCTGATGCCCACGCGCGGGGTGCTGTCGCACTACCCCAACGGGTACACCCCGGAGGCTCCCGATGCTGAGATCAACAAGACGGATGTGATGTGCATGTGCAAAGGAGTGATAATGCCCAACAACGTGCCAAAGTTGGGGGCAAGGTGGATCCCAATTGGGGATCACCCCGTGCTCCAGGGCTTTGTGGCTGCCGGGTACATTTTTGGAGATGCACAGTTCGTGCGGGACGTGCCGTTTGATCCGTACCTTCCATTTTTGTTTGACGGCGAGGAGATCCTCTACACCGTGCGGCTCTGGACGCACGGGTGGGACAGCTACTCCCCTGCCACGGCGTTGGTGTACCATAACTACATGCGCGTCAACACCCCGCGGTTCTTCGGGGTCATTAAGAGGCCTGGTGCGAAGGAGCGCCGGGAGTTTGAGCAGGGCACCTCGATAAGACGCGCGTTATATCTACTGCGGCGGCACGTACTGAACACCACCCAACTTGTTGTGACCGACAATGAGGCGCATCGATGGAACCCGGCGATTGGGCGTGAGGCGGCCCGTTTCGGAATGGGCAAATTCCGATCGCTCACAGACTACTGGGAGTTTGTGGAACTCAGCGACGCCTTTGTGAAGGAAAAGGATGACGAGGGTCGTTGGAAGGGCGGCGAAGGACTCTGTGAGAAGGCACACGTTCTATAAACCTGCAACCGCGGCGCAGAGTGTCACCTGCCGCTTCCCCTCCCTCTCCCTCTCTCCCTCTCTCTGTCCGTATATTGATGCATATGTGGAGGTGCCGCCACATGGGAAGAGATATGTATGCACCGAGCGTTAAACGAAGGTGCTTATTTGTACAGCTTTACGGACTTCTAGACACTCTGTGTCTGTCTTTTCGTCGGCTATTATAGTCACCAATAATATTGTTGCGAGTTGTTTTTTTTTTTCTGTTATTACTACTGAAGGTACGTGGGGGAATATAGAGGGCTTTGGCTGGGGAGGAGCGGCGAGACGAAAAGGAAGGAATGTATGAAGCTAGGATGGAGGGAGCAAACACACACACACAAGCAAGCAACAAAAACCCAGTGGCCACGGGGGAACTTACCTATGAGCGTTGTTTGGAATTTTTTCTATTTTTTTTCTTTTTCCCGTGCGTGTGTTTTTAGTTTTGTTTATTCTGTTTACTCTGCACGAGTGTGTAGGCGCGTGGGTGTTGCGTGTTTGGGGGAACAGTTTTGCTGAAGGTCGTTACATTCCCTTATTTTTATTTGCAAAACTGTTTTTTTTTCTTCTGCTTCTCTTCCCTTCCCATTGTGTTTGGATTGCGTTCTATGCTTTTGTGATTTATGCTTTTTTTTTCTTTCTTTTGCCTTTTCTGCCGCTGTGTTGATGACGACGTCCCTCCGCATGCCCCTGCTCTGTTCTGCCGTCGCCGCGTGCCCACGTGCGGTGCTTCTTCTGCGTGTACGCGTGGGGATGTTGGGGGGGGGGCGCTCTCCGCCTCTCTGTGCCTCAACCCAACGCCTCCCGCCCTTTCACCTGTTTTCCTTTTTTGCTTTCTTCTTAAGTTTTCTTCCTTCGCCTTCTCTGTTTGCCCGTGTGCCGTGCTTTGCACGCGCCAGTGTGCCCCAACGGTTGTGTTTGCACGGCAGAAGTAGGGAACAGAGGCAGCAACGACGCAAAAAAAAAAAAAAGAAGGTTGAAGTGCTTCTCACGAGTCGTGCTAGCGTCACACACGGCCTGCAAGGAGTAACCGCTGTAGTTACAACGTAAGGAGGCGAAGCCGAGGCCGCACAGACGGATATATATATATATATATCTACCTACCTACAGTGCATAGCCACACGCAACAACTGCAACGAGAGGGGACATAATAATTGAGGGAAAGTATGCCTCGGTATCATTATCCGAACAATCCAAACGCCACATACCGCAATGACTTCCAGAGACCACAGGGCCGATATTCAATGGTCAACCAGGCCCGCGTGGCTCAGCGGGGCAATGTGCAGTACCCCTATGGAGGCATGGCGCCCATGCCTTACAATCCGCAGCCAGCATATGCTCCACAAGGAGGTTTATGCTATTCCGCGGGCAGTATGTACCAGCCTCGGATGGAGAACATGCGCTACCATGACACTGTCCCTGTCCCCTGTGCCACAGCCTTATGTTCCAAAGGAAGAGTTTGGTCAGCTACGGAGAGAAAACAGTGTCTTGTTGTCCCGGCGGGGTTCTCGCATGGGAAGTTTTCGCTACGAAGGAGCTCCCAGTGGTAGCTTTTCTCGTTCATCTAGCTTTCAAGGAAGCTTGAATGCTAGACAATATGGCAGTTTTAGCTCCTATGGATCTGGCTATCGGCCACCGTTGTATGGGTTTCCGCAATCAAACGGCTTCCAGCGATCAAATAGCGCGATGTCGGGTTTTGGATCAGGTTATGGGAACTCCTTTGGTTCCCGCGTTCCCTCCGCTTTGCTCCCTTCAAATCGTGGGTTATCCCGCAATAATAGTGGTCTCAACCCCAATTACAGCTTTGGGTCGGCCCTTGCCGATATGAATTACGGAAACGGCGCCGAGGGCCTTCGGCAACATCCGTCCAGGGGGAACGTGTCGGAAGTCCCGGTCCCGCAACCTGAGGCAGACCCGGGGTTGGCACGGAAGAACAGCATGACACTTACACGACAGCATTCCACCTTGAACGGCTTCTACGAGTTTGGTCCACTGGCGCGTGCGGGACGAAGGATGGGCGGCGCAGGGGCGTTGGAGGAGGCGCGTCTGGCAGCACGCCCCACCGCCCCACCGCAGTGGCCAAGCGGCTCAGTTTCCGTAATGGCAGCCGCAGCTTTACGCGGAGCGGGCAATGGGGGTCGTCCTGGCCGCGCACCAGAGTGGGGGACGAGGGAGCCTCCGAAGCAGCAACAACCGCCCAACGCGGGTGAGTTGGCACGCAAGGGCAGTGAAAAGCGGATTGGTATGTACTTCAAGGATGTCCAGCCGACGCAGGATGGGGAGTATAAAAAGGAAGGGGACCTGGGCTCAGCTAGGAACCCACGCAACCTGGACCCGCCTATGATGACGCATGTGCGCACGATTCTACTCTTGGAGAAAAAAGGCGGTGACACCATCACGGTGGATGGCAGCACGGCAATAGTAGAGAAGCCGGGCACGGATGAGTTGCAAAAGTTTGACACAAATGAAATTGTGCAGTTCTCACCCGATGACTCCATTGTCTTTATCGAAACGCTCGAGGAGATGCGCGATAACTTCCTTCTAGGCTGCAACGTGGGGCTTGTGATGGCAGACTCCAACTGTCCAGCACACGACCCAGCCAAGTGGTTCTCGTGGAACGTGGTGAAGCAGCTGGTGAAGGATGTCTTTCCCAAAATGAAGACCAGAACGGAACTCAGCGTCTCGGTTTCGATTTTGGAGGACGATCAGGTGATGGATCTGCTGACGGAGCGACCACACCACGCAGCCCTCACTGTGGCGCAGTCCCCGCTCTTTGGCAACGTCGCACACGGCGTCATCTACCAGTTGGTGGAGGACGCCTCCGAGTTCTCCGCGCTGCTTGACCTCGCCCTCTCCAGGTCCGCCGGTAAGCCTGGGGAGGAGCGCGGCATCGTCCTCATGTCAGCCATCCTGAAGCAAATTCGCACGCACACGCCCCACACCAAGGGGGACGAGGAGGACATTGTGCTTTCCTCCCTCTTCGTCACCTGCGTCGGCGACGGCATCGTTCACTACAACCGCATCGTCGACAAGAACCCAGCGGAGCCGCGGGCGATGTTTCAGTTTGTGCTCGGCGGTCCCTCCATGACGGCCGCCGTCATCTCCGTCGTGGATGAACCGTCAAACGCCTCTGCGGTGAGCCAGTGCCTCACCACCCTGCAGCGACTGGGCGAGATACAAAACTACAGCCTCCGCCTTGGCAGCGTTCGCCGGTTCATCAAGTACACGAATGAGGTAATCCCCAAAACGCGGCGGCGGCTAGCGGAGCTGGAGGAAGGGCGTGAGAAGGCAGCCACGCAGCGGTCCTTGGCGCGGCTCGAGTTGATGGTGTCCGACGCAGAGGCGATGCTCGAATCCCCAGAAACCGCCGCACCCAAAATGTATATACGACAGTGATTGGTCAACAACTCACCCATAGTGCCGTGCGAGGGGGAGAAACCAGAAAAAAAGAAATCCAATAAACAACAGAAGGAAAGGAATCAAGTTAGTAATAAAAGTCGTGTCTTTGTCGCTCCCCACCTACACGTGTGTGAGCACTTATGTTTGCGTGTCTCCTTCTTTCTCTGTTCATATGTGCATACATTTACGATTGTATTGTTGTAACTCACTACGCCACTCATTTTTTTTTTTGCTCTAACCGTGTGGGACACGCGGTGCAGCATTTGCTTATATATATATATATTTGTATCTTTTTTCTTTTTGTCTGTGGACATGGGCGCGATTGCCGACGTTGTCACCGATGGCGTAATAGTGGCGGGGGGGGGGGGGGGCAAAGGAGGAAAAAAGCGGCAAAACGACAAAAGGAAGCCACCGGATTAACCTCGAAGAATGCAGACAGGGGGGTGTAGGCTTTACAGTTGTGTGTGTGTGTGAGGGGGGGGAGGGGTCACGGCAGCCGGTAGGGCAAGAAGAACGTGCAACTGTAGTAACAAAATCTGAAAGACGCACACGCATACACACAGTTATAATTTGTATATATGCATAATGCGCAGATAGAGAGCGAGAGAGCGAGAGAGAGAGAGAGAAACGAAAAAAAAAATTAAAAAACATGCCAGTGCCGACGAAAACATGCACACAGAGAGGATGTGAACGCATATGCGCATGTCGGCGTGCCCATTCCAGTTTCTGGCGTGAAAGGGAGAGGAGAGTGGTGGTGGGGGAACGTGCAACGCCTACTTAATAGCGCACCAGTTTATCTGCGTTTTGGTTGCTTTTAGAATACGGGAGCAACTAATTCGGGAACGAAATAAACAACAATAACGAGAACAATAGCAAACAAGTACGTATGTATATATCTATAAACAACGAGGCTGAAAGAAGTATCTTTTCTCCGCTGCTTGCGCTGCCAGTGCGGGTGAGAGAGAGTGTGTCTGTGTGTATTTGCTTATGTGTTTGTCTGCGCGTCTTTCTTGCATTGCCCCCGTCAGTTGTTACGCTTTCATCTCTTCTAGGCGCCATAGTATTATTCCTTTTTTTTTCCCCAATTCTCCTTTTTACTTCCCTTTTCTTCTTATTGCCTGCATCATCGTTACTCTTCCTTTTTTTATTGTTATTACTTTTGTGTGTGTGTGTTTTTTTCTTTTGTTGGGTGGACGCACAGTCGCCCGCGCCATCGTCGCCTTCTCGCGGGGTTTTTTTTCCTTTTCTTTTTATTTTTTTTTCCATTTTTGAGCTCTCTCTTCTGCGCGTGTCGCTGGGCGCCGTGAGTTTTTTTTTTTTTTTCCTCCTTCGCCTGGACGCGTTGACGTCACTTTCCGCCGCTTCTTTTCCTTTTTTTTTCTTTTCTTTTTCTCTCTGCACTTTGGACGCAAACGCCTCACCGGCCGGGGGGTGCCTGCGCGCGTGGATGGAGCGGCGCCTGAAGAGAGGGGGAAGCGAGGGGCGAGGCATACGGGGGCTGCAGCAACGGCCACGAAACCAGCAACGAAGCAGGCAAGCAAACCAATACAAGGGGACGAAGACCATCGCAGGATTGACTGCGGGGCGATGGAGGTTGGGAGCGGCACGGGGCTGTCTGCTGGGGGGCGTGGCTGTCGTCCGCAGACGGTGAAGTTTCCCACGGGGCGCGGGGGGCCAGCGGTGCCCGTAGCGAATGGGAAAACGATGCTGAATAACACGCCTACGGCCTCGTCGCATGAACGTTATTCGCGCTTTGGTGAGGCGTTTGCGGACGTGGGCGTGTGCCGGAGCACAGGGATTCGTATTCGGCTTTGCTACCAAACATTTGGGCAGCGCGATGCCGCGGGCGGGGTGGTTCTTCTTATCATGGGACTGGCTTCTCCCATGCTGCTGTGGGACATGAAATTCTGTGAATGCCTGGCGTCACGTGGGTTTTACGTCATTCGCTTTGACAACCGTGATATAGGGCGGAGTACGTTTCTCACGGGCCAAAAGGTGTTACCGGCAGCACTGTCTAGGGACTCCGTGAGGGATGAGGCGGAGGTATGGGAGGTCAATTCCGGCGCGGCGCCCGCCCACTCCTGGTTGGGCGCGTTAGGTGAGGACACGCTGCTGTATGCGCGGCTGGCCTACGCCAGTGTGGTGCCAGGGCGTCATAACCTCCTACGTGAGGTGTACACGCTGCAGGACATGGCAAGGGACAGTGTCGGTTTACTAGACGCCTTGCACGTTAGCAAGGCACATGTCGTCGGCATGTGCATGGGTGGTATGATTGCGCAGGTTGTAGCCATTTACCACCCGGCACGGGTTGCGTCGCTCGCACTGATATCCACACACAGTGGATCTTCGCAGGCGGGGTGGCCCTCGCTGCGGGACGCTTTGGCATTGGCCCACTTTGCCATGTATGTTACACGTAAAGGCTTCGCCGTGCCGCTGCCGCTTCGAGGGAAAAATGGCCGTAAGAAGCCAACACCAAAAGAGGAGGGTGCCTTGGCTCACGCGTTAGTAAATCTCATTGGACGCTTCGCGCCGGGGGCTGGGACGTCCTTTCCCATTGATCGGAGGGCCTGCTTAACGCAGATGCGCCGCATAGTTCGACGGAGTTCGGATTTTAGCGGGGCCCTGCGGCAGTACGTGGCACTGCTGAATGCACCCGATCGCCTGGAGGGACTACGACGCATTCGTGTGCCCACAGTTATTTTGCATGGCACCGCCGACCCCATTGTGCCGTACGTGAACGGCGAGGAGCTCGCCGCCCTGATTCCACACGCGGAGCTCGTTAGAGTTGCAGGGCTGGGCCATGTCTTGCACCCAGCACTGCGTGACAGAATTGTCGGTGCGCTGGCATCAAATATGCGGGCGCCAGGGCGGGAGGAGCAGGGTCCGGCGGCCACGGCGTCCAAGCTCTGATCCGCGGCGCAACGCGGTTGACCCGCCCGCTAGCATGTCTATTGTTATCACGCACCCGCCCTGGTCCTCGCCCTGTGTTTGCGCCCTACAGGACCTGCTGCGGGAGAGGGACGTGCCACCGGCTGGGGCTCAAGTGGGGTGGCGGTGGATCGCGGTTAGCCAATTCCGTTTTCTTTATTTGGCTACTTGATCTTGGCGCTTGGTAACGGTGCCACGTTGGAGAGGGCAGCCGCTTTTTGTCTTGCTTCGCTGGCCTTCCCGCCCACTGATCCACCTGCTCCTGCCAATGCGCCCCACGCGGTGGGTGTGGAAGCCAAACGAGTGCCACTCCGACCGCACACGGCAAGAGCCCGGCCATCACCGCCGTGTGCCCCCGTGAAGATTTCTTGATGTGCTTCGTTATTTCTGCATGCGTGCCTCTTTCTTTTTATTATTATTATTATTATTTTTTTTTTTTTTCTTGGGTTGTGCCCAGTTCTAGTTGAGTGCACATCTACTCTTAGTTTTATATCACTTATTTTATTAACGGCAAAAGTAAACGCGCCAAGTGTGTGGCGAATCCATACACGTCTATAAATATCTCAATTTACACATCCATTACGGCCTTGAGCAACACATGTCCCAGACGCCCGATACGACTGCCAAGGTTGGGAAGTGCGCCAGTACAGGGGTGGAGATCTCCATCTGCTACAACGCCTTTGGAGACCCCAAAGACCCGTGCGTTCTCCTGGTCATGGGAATGACGGGCGTCGGCATGCTCTGGCGTGACGAGTTCTGTGAGATGATTGCCAGGAATGGCTACTACGTGGTTCGGTACGACAACCGTGACGTGGGGCTGTCCACGCGCCTCACGGACTTCCCCGGGCCGCACGTGATGCGCATGCTGCTGCCACGCGCGCTGTCCTTCGGTGAGCGAAATCCGTACTCACTGGAGGACATGGCGGCGGATGGGATGAACCTCCTGACGGCGCTCGGCATCGATGCGGCGCATGTGGTGGGGTGCAGCATGGGCGGCATGATCGTGCAACTCATGGCGATCCACTACCCGACCCGTGTGCGGAGTCTGACGATCATTTTCTCACACACTGGCAACCCCGCACGAGTGCGGGAGGGCTGGAGAACAAAACTGGGCTTCCTCGACAGGCCGGCCAGCTCCTCGTTGGAGGATTTGATTGAATTCAAGTGTTCTTTGATGCGCCGCATGGCAGGGCCCAACTACCCTCCAGACGCAGAGAAGTGCCGGCGCCTCGCGACACAGGTGCTGACGCGTGCGGCTGAGGATCCCATGGCTTTGCGCCGCCACCTCTCCGCGGTTCAACGGGCGAAGAGCCGCGTGGAGGCTCTACGAGGTTTGAAAACCCCGACGCTGGTGATGCATGGCATGTGCGACGAGATGGTTCCATACCAAAATGGCGTTGAGCTTGCGACCGTGGTTGGGCGCTCGGCGAAGCTGGTCTTGTTCCCGCTCATGGGCCACTCCCTGCCAGAGGAGCTGTGGGGCGACATTGCGCAGGAGATCGTGTGGAACACGCGGCGAGCGGATGCCAGTGCCTGAGCAACGGCGACCCCAACCCGCGTCCACGCAGACATGAAAGCAGGAAAGCAAGAGAGACGGCGACGCCTTCCATGACCGGCAGGAATACTATATCGTTTTCTGTGGGGGAGCGGGTCCGATGCTTCTTGCCAGTGCTGCAAGAGAGTGGCACGATGCCCCCCGTCAGGTGGCCGCCATGTTACAGAGCTACGACACCGCTTTGTTTTCCTCTCTCTCTCTCTTCTTTTTTTTTCTTATCTCTTCTTTTCTTTTGCGCGCCTTCGCCTTATAAAATGTTTGCCTTGCTTGGTTCTCAGTGAAATTTGCGAGGAGGGGAGGATAACCGTCCTGCCCCTCCTCCTACCGCCTGCGGTCCCGCCTTCATGACTTTTCCGAAGTCTGAGGCGTGTGGTGTTATGGCTCTTTTCAATGCTTTTGCCCTTTTTTTCCTTCTTTCCTTTCAAATCCTCTTGGTGGCAATGTTTGCACGTGTGCCCCGCACCCCCCACCCGTGCACGCACAGTGCCCGTAAACGAAGGAGCTGGAACGTCCGCGAAGCTGCAGGGAAGGCGGTTGGCGCCGCAGCAAATTATATATATATATATAGACGCACAACAAATCAAAAGTGGAGTGACGCCGAGAACGGGGTAACGCAGAAGGTACAAAATTGTCAACGGGGACATTACAGAGATAGTGAGAGAGGGGCGAGGACAAGGGCAAGGGCGAGTTAAGGACGCGTTACTGGGCGCCATGCATTCTCCCGAGATGGTAACATTTGTGCGGTACTGCACGGCGAGTAATATGCGCATTGAGCTTTGCTATCAGTGCTTTGGTGATCCCTGCAGCAAGATGCCCGTGGTGCTTCTCATTGGTGGCCTCAACATGCAAATGTATGCCTGGGATGAGGCGTTTTGTGAGGAGCTTGTGAAGTCTGGTTTTTTTGTGGTGCGCTTTGATAACCGTGATATTGGACACTCCACAAAAATCGAGGAGCGCGGCAGTGTCGTGCCGGCGCGCCTGTTGCTGCCACAAGCCCTTGCCTTTGGAGAACGTCTTCCCTATACGATTGCGGACATGGCGCGCGATGCCCTTGCGCTGCTGGATGCCCTTGGCGTTTCGTTTGCCCACATCATGGGTATCAGCATGGGTGGCATGATTGCCCAGACGGTGGCGCTGCTTGCGCCGCACCGAGTGCTGAGCCTCACGAGCATCATGTCAACCACAAACGCCTCTGACCTGCCCGACCCGCAGCTATGGGTGAAGATGTGGCTGCTGCGGAAGCCTCCCGCCAACTGCACCCTTGAGGAGCTGCTAAACTTCCGCGTTGCCTCACTGAAAAAGCTGCTGGCAGGGACCTTGCCCGTCGACGAGGAGTATTTAAAGCACCGGTATTTGATTTCACTGCGGCGAAGCGCGTACTCTGCAGGCCTGCTGCGACAGGCCGCGGCTATTCGCCGATGCCCTGGACGCGACGAGGCCCTTCGCTCACTCTCTTGTCCGACGCTGGTCATCCACGGTCAGCAGGATGTGTTGATGCCGCCGGCCCACGGCCACCGCACGGCCTCTGTGATACCGTGCGCCAAGCTGATCATCCTGGAAAGCATGGGACACTACCTTCATCCCGCCTTCTTCTCGCCCATCATCGCACACTTTGTCGAGGTTGCGAATACGCCGCAGGAAAACGGTGGACCCCGTAGTCGCATTGGGCTTGATCTTCCTTATTGTGTCCCGTTGCTGCTTGGCGTCCCCGTGGAGGAGAAACACGGCGCCCACCCGGTGGAGTGTCACTTGGGTACGGCGGGCGCGTTGCAGTCCTCGCATCCGCCGCCGACGGGAACGGCGACGGCGAAGTCGTCGGACACGCAGGACGCGACGCACGCCGCCAGCAAGCCAGGGGAAGAGAGTTCCGACCTCATTGAGATGGTCTGCGCAGACGCAGACGAGATTGTTCTTGAGGAGGTGCGGCAGAACATATTAGAGGAGCAATTGGCAGAGGCGTCTTTGCTGAACACGCCAGAGAATAGTGTCTGCGAGAGTGCGCGGTAACAAACGTATATGCATATACACACACAGACGCACACGCGCACACACGTATACGTATAGTTTAATATACATCATTGCATTGAATGGATGGGAAATGAGCTCTGCAAGGCAGCAGCAGTAGCATTGAGCCGCTGTGTGTTTGCGTATGCGCTGACACGAGCCTCGGCTGCCTTGACTCCTTCACCCGTTGCGCTATTTCCCTCTCTATCCTTTCTTTTTTTTCCTCCCTGTTCACTCCTTTCTCCGCCGCTTTGGACGAGAAGCAAGCGATGGGGCGGGAGCGGAGGTAAAACAGTTGCACCTGAGTTTATATTGGCGTGGTTTTGTGCGTGTGTGTGTGTGTGTGTGTCTGGGGGGATCCCGCGTTGCATGCAACTCCATTCGCTTATCTTTGCACTTACTCCCCTCTCCTCTCCTCCCCCGCTCCCGTTTCCTTTTTTTTTCTTCCCTTCCTTCTGCGTATGCTTTTCCTTTTTTTCTTGTGTAGGTTTTTCTTTCATTTTTCATTTTGCTGTTGTGATGCCCTCCCCGCGGTCCACGCGGCCGCCGATGCCCCCATTGCGCGAGGCTGCAGCAGGGCGGGAGGGCCAGCGACGGGAACTGCAGCCCTCAACGTTCCGGCCGCGGCAGAGGCACGCGGCGGCCCGACCCTCGCCCCCTGCGCCAAGCGGCCTCAGAGGCGCGGCGGGTGCGTTGGAGCGGCCGTCAAGTATACCCTCGGCGGAGCTATTTAGAGCGGATTTCAACTACATGTCACTGCGGGAGCAGTTCCACAACCGGGAAAGGCTCATTGTGACCACCCGCCCCCCCGTCCTTGCCTCACCTGTGCTTGACCGCAAGCAGTGGCTGCATTCGCTCTGGGCGCCATTTTTCTTTCTGCGCGGGAATGACCTCCCGCCGGACCAGTTTGACTACGCAGAGTTGGTGGCTGTAGGTAGCCGGAGACGCGGCCCGACGAATCCGCCAGAGCCAAAATGCGACTCCGCCTTGGGGCACCTTGTTTGGCGCCTTTTCTGTCTGCGGTGCGGTGTTGCAGAGCAAACGTATCTTCTCTTTCGCGAGGAAGAGGAGCGAGGCCGTGAGCCTTACCGCTTGTGTTGCGAGGACTTTTTTGGACGTGAGGGGCACATGCCACGGTCGTTTTACTACATCTGCTTATGTGACCTGCTCACATGTGGTTGCCCCTGTGGATTTTTTTACCACGGATTAGGTACCGCGGCCTTTGGTTGGCGGCTGCGGTATCTTTTGCGTTGTCGCTACCGCCTGCAAGGGACCTCCGTCGGAGACTTTTCCCTCATGCTCTGCTGCCCGTTGTTCGCGGTTGATCAGCAGGGGCTAGAGATGATGATGCACGGCAACTCGGAGAGGCGAGACCTCTGCGCCATCATGGTGTGAAGACCGCTTTCCTTTTCTACTTTCTTTTGCTTCTGTGCATTTGTGGTGTGTGTGTGTGTGTGTGTGTGTGTTTATCCTTCTGGTGCAGGACGGGGTTTCATTCCCTATACCCGCTGGATTCCCAGCTTTTCACTCCCTGCGGCGAGGAGAGCAGGCGGCGGCGGGCAAACAAATGCCCGCCGCAGCGACAGACGAAGGGAGGCGATGCGGGGAGGAGAGTTTCTTTGCACCCACCTGCAACGGCTACAAGCCGCGCGTGAGAGGCACGCGTCAGAAAAAGAAAAATGAAGCGAAAAGAGTGTGTGTGGCAGCGAAGGGGGGAGTGCGTGGGGGAAGCCGGGACAACAGCGACGGCCCAAAACGGAGGGAGAACGCCAAACGGGGGCCGCAAGATCGCACACCAGAACACGCTCATTTGAAAGACATGTGCCCTTGCTTTTTTCTCTTTTTTCACTTGGTTGGCGAATGTATGCATACCGGTGTGCGTCCCACTCTCCTTCCATACGAACCACATTTATAGTTATAGTTCTAAACGTTTCTATCTGTCTCTCTCTACTTTTTTTTCTCTTTCTTTTTCTCCTTCCTTTATCCCCATCTCTGATGCTTGGAGTAACGCCCGCGTCGCTGCCGCGGTGCCGCCCCGCCCCGCCTCATTGCGTTCCCTGTGGTTTTGCCCCTTCGTTGCTCCCACCGCAAGAGGCTGGGAGGGAGGCGGGGGAAAAGAAATAACCCCGCCCCCGCACTGCGGCATTTCCCAACACCCCCACATGCCTCTCCCTTGCGTCCGCTGCTTGTGTTTCGTCGCGGTCTGGGGGGAGGAGGGCGGGGGGTGGCTCACCGCTGTTGTGCCGCCCCCGCCCCGCCTGGGTCCCCGCCTCTTGCGGTGCCCAAACTTTTTCGCTCTGTGGTTTTCATCCGCTTCTCTTCGTCTGCGTGGGAGCACCCACGCACGCACCCCCCACAATCTGTGAAGAGGAAGGGGCGGGGCTGACGTGGCTGCGCAAAGGCAGAGCCGGCGTGGGGGGAGATAGTCCCGGGCCCACGGAAGGAGAGACATGTACGAGGCGGCAGAGCACCAACTCGCTCTTGTCTCCCGCAAGACCTCCCGGCTTGGCGAGGTGCTGCGGCAGCAGATTGACGCACTGAGAGAGTTGCGCGCGTTACGTCAGACGGCCTTCGCTGAACGGGACGAGCTTCGCCAACGGCTGCAGCTGGCGGAGGAAAAGGCCAACGCCACGGAACGCCAGCACAACGAGGCGGAGCGCTGCCTGCGGCACACGGCGGAGGAGTTTGCTGCGACGCAGTTGCTGCAGAAGCGGTACGCGAACACGCTGGCAGAGTTGAAGGGGGGCCAACGCGTCGTGGTGCGGGTCGCCGCTGCCGCGGCCCGTGACGGTAGTCCGGCGCGGGAGGAGACCGCGCGGGACGATCGCCTGCAGAAAGAGGCGCCGCGGCGCGACGACGAAGGAGCGCGGCGCCGGGCAAATATTGCCGTCACGGATGAGTGCACTGTGGTCGACTTAGACCGGCGACGCACATTTGTGGTGGACGCGGCGTGCGTCGTGGCACCGCTTAGGCGGCGACTGCAGCCAGAACCCGCCCTCGCCTCGGCCGCTGGTGCGGCTTCCAATGCGGATGCCACGACACCGCAAATCTTTCCGCCGGATGAGGAGTTTGCTGCCGCCGCTCGCGTAGAGCACGCCGTTGCGGACGCACTTTCAGGGGTGAATCTGGTTTTTCTCTCCTTTGGTCCCGCGGGGGGTGGGAAGACGGAGACTCTGTTTGGCACCAAGGCTGCCGTTATCCAGCACGGCATGCTGCAACAGCAGCAGCAGCAGCGCAGCTGCGCCCGTAGTTTGCGTCCTTCCGCCAGTGTTGGACGGATGCCGTCTGCGGATGCGTTGTTCAAGTCGCTCCGCGGCTGTGGAAAAACGGCGGGTCTATTGTCGCTCTTCGTGCACGGCCTCTTCAACGGCCTCGTTGCGCACGCGGTAGCCCATTTCAGCATCTCCTGCAGTTTCCTGGAACTCGCCATGAACCAGACGGTCGATCTTCTCCTGCGGCAGCCGGGTCGGACCACGACCGGCGGCGGCGCAAACAACACGGCACGGGTGAAACTCACCTCCGCCATGGCAGGCGATTCCTCCGCAGCGCCGGTGTCGTGCGGCGGCACCGGTGAAGAAGTAACCGCAGTGCGTGCGGAGACAGCTGAGGAAGTGATGCGGGTTTTCTTTGAGGGGTTTGGGCGTCTCGGGCGCTGGCGGCGCGGCTTCTCTACCTGCCTGCCGGCGGGCGACGACGGCGGCAGCAACGCGGACGATCAGCGCCTCGAGGACGGCGTCACCCGCGTGCCGCACTGTGACGGGGCCTCTCACGCCATCTTTTCCCTGCGTGTGGAGAGCTTCAGCGAGCAGGGGCACTACCGGCGCGCGCTGGTGTCGTTCGTCGATCTCTGCGGTCCGCCAGCCGCCGACGCGAGGCCGGCACTGCGGCCACTGACGACGCCTGAGGCGCAGTGGGTGGAGGAATCCTTGCAGGCGGTGTGCGACGGCATCGCCGCCACCTCCAGCGTTGCGCCCCCCGCAGGGCCGAGTGTTGCCGCACGCGCCGAGGCGGCGTTTGACCAGCTGCCCAGCTCGCATACGAACTGCATGGCACGTTTTCTGCGCCCCATTTTTGGCGGCAATGCGAAGGCGACGCTGCTGTGCTGCGTGGACGTCGATCTGCACGGCCAGGAGCAGGTGCTGAACGCCATCAGCTACGCCTACTTCTTTAAGCGCATTCCGCACCAAGCCGTCCCGTACGATATTCCGCCCGAGCTGCAGCGTCTAAATCTGCAGATGAGCGCCTTTCTCTCCGGCGACGGCGATGGCGATGAATGCGACATCGACGACGATAACGTGAGTAGCAACGTCGGTAGCGGCACAGCGCGCAGTTTCTTTGCGCCGATAGAGACAAGCTGGGGCCGTGAGGGGTATTCTCGTACCTGAGGCTGTGCACACACACACATATATATATACACACACTTTCCTTTGGCCTTCGTGTGCGTACCTCCGGGCCCGCCGTGCATGCAGGCCCGGAGTGGGTAGAGAGGCACGACGTCGAACGCGATAGAGGAGGGGGGGG